>NW_026645601.1:0-209359 GCF_949987535.1 Balaenoptera acutorostrata
TGTGACTCTGTTCTGTTTTGTAATTCAGTTCAAGTGTAGCGGTTTTTACATTCCCTCTCTAAGTGATATCTTATGATAAGTGTCTTTTTCTGTGTGACTTATTTCACTTAGAAGTCGTCGTACCTAAATCCACTCATCGTGCTGCTACTAGCCTTATGACGTGGATTTCCTGGCTGAGTGATATTCCATTGTACATGAGGACCACAACTTCTTTATCCATTTTTCTCTTTCCTAGGATATTTAAGGTGTAATGAAGTGGGGGTTCTTGTCAACAGAGCAGCCCTAAATTTTGGGGTGCCTGTGTCTTGCTGATTTTTAGTTTTCCCAATTTATACGCCCATGAGTGGAAGTGCCCTATGCTCTCCAAGCTGTGTTTTTTAGATGTTTCAGAACACACCGTACACTTCTCCAGAGTGGCTGTTGGCAATTTACATCCCACCCATCAGCGTAGCAAGGCTCGCATTTCTCCATGGCCGGTCCTGCATTTCTGGTTTGGACACTTTTTTCCGCATGGCCCTTTTGCCCGCTGGGAAGCGAGACTTCTTTGGAGCGCTGATTGGCCTTTCCAGGTTGCTTGGTTGGCCAAAAAGGGCGTATGCGTTTTTTCCTGAATATATTCAGGAAAAAACGCATACGCCCTTTTTGGCCAAGGGCATCATTGTCCACGTTTTGCCGCTTTTCATGTGCTTTCAAGGCGATTCGAATCTACCTCCTGAAATCTGTTTCCTGCAATTCTGCCTTGCTTTCAAAGCCTCTTCGTTGCCTTCCCTTAATATATTTGTGGACGAGAGGTATCATTTAAAACTCTGCAGGTTTGTGAATTGCAGTGCCCCTGAGCTCCATTTTTCAACTCGCTTTTTTGGGAGCTGGCCGCAAAAGCGCAGGATTGCTTCAGGCCCTCTTCTGGTTCTGGGGGGCAGGCTGAGCTTGTGCTTAATTCTTCTTCCTGATGGGAAAATAGAGTGACCTGTGCCTGTCCCAACACCTAGAGCTAGTCTCTCATTGGTTCCCCCTCTTCCCGTTCATCCTCAGGACAAATTGCAACCTGTACGGAACAGGAGGTTAAAGGTGCTGATTCTCCAAGGAGGGAGATGGCTAGTAAATCGGCTGGAATGGCGAACCCGAGCAAAGGAGATGAGAAATGAGGTGCGTTTTAGAAACCTTTCCCGATCACACGGTGTACCATCTTCTGGGTTTCTCATGCCTGTTTTCGACGTAGGAAGATGCCCTTGAACCTGGAGATTTGGGACCCATGGGATGGGTACCATGCAGTATTACTTGAAAGGGTCTGCGTTGGCTCACCCAACCTCACCGAACCTCTCAGCCCCAAGAGTGTCCACCCTTATGTCTCAATCAGATGTGGGTCTAGATATGGTCAATCCAGGTTGCATCACAGCCCCTGAACGAATTTTGTAAGAATTTCTCTCTCTTTCACTGTCTTTGTTTCACGGGTTTTGAAAAGTAATTTATTTTTATAATGGGGTTTAGCTGCTTTTCACGGCTGTGTTTATGCTGCTTTACACCCCCTTGACTCACTTACAGAGAGATATCAATACATAGGTTTGAAGATTCTTCCTAGTCAGATATATTCTTGTGCGGTGAATAGGGGGTGTTGAGTCCAGTTCACTGAAAAAGGAATAGGTCTTGTCTCTTACATATTGGGTTTATGGAACGGTATCGGAGCTAATTTGAAACCCTTGTTTTATGCATCACCCCACCTCACCTTTCCCGTTCAGCAGCCATAGTGTGTTTCCTAAACGTGTGACTCTGTTCTGTTTTGTAATTCAGTTCAAGTGTAGCGGTTCTACATTCCCTCTAGAAGTGATATCTTATGATAAGTGTCTTTTTCTGTGTGACTTATTTCACTTAGAATCGTCGTACCTAAATCCACTCATCGTGCTGCTACTAGCCTTATGACGTTGATTTCATGGCTGAGTGATATTCCATTGTACATGAGGACCACAACTTCTTTATCCATTTTTCTCTTTCCTAGGATATTTAAGGTGTAATGAAGTGGGGGTTCTTGTCCACAGAGCAGCCCTAAACTTTGGGGTGCCTGTGTCTTGCTGATTTTTAGTTTTCCCAATTTATACGCCCATGAGTGGAAGTGCCCTATGCTCTCCAAGCTGTGTTTTTTAGATGTTTCAGAACACACCGTACACTTCTCCAGAGTGGCTGTTGGCAATTTACATCCCACCCATCAGCGTAGCAAGGCTCCCATTTCTCCATGGCCGGTCCTGCATTTCTGGTTTGGACACTTTTTTCCGCATGGCCCTTTTGCCCGCTGGGAAGCGAGACTTCTTTGGAGCGCTGATTGGCCTTTCCAGGTTGCTTGGTTGGCCAAAAAGGGCGTATGCGTTTTTTCCTGAATATATTCAGGAAAAAACGCATACGCCCTTTTTGGCCAAGGGCATCATTGTCCACGTTTTGCCGCTTTTCATGTGCTTTCAAGGCGATTCGAATCTACCTCCTGAAATCTGTTTCCTGCAATTCTGCCTTGCTTTCAAAGCCTCTTCGTTGCCTTCCCTTAATATATTTGTGGACGAGAGGTATCATTTAAAACTCTGCAGGTTTGTGAATTGCAGTGCCCCTGAGCTCCATTTTCAACTCGCTTTTTTGGGAGCTGGCCGCAAAAGCGCAGGATTGCTTCAGGCCCTCTTCTGGTTCTGGGGGGCAGGCTGAGCTTGTGCTTAATTCTTCTTCCTGATGGGAAAATAGAGTGACCTGTGCCTGTCCCAACACCTAGAGCTAGTCTCTCATTGGTTCCCCCTCTTCCCGTTCATCCTCAGGACAAATTGCAACCTGTACGGAACAGGAGGTTAAAGGTGCTGATTCTCCAAGGAGGGAGATGGCTAGTAAATCGGCTGGAATGGCGAACCCGAGCAAAGGAGATGAGAAATGAGGTGCGTTTTAGAAACCTTTCCCGATCACACGGTGTACCATCTTCTGGGTTTCTCATGCCTGTTTTCGACGTAGGAAGATGCCCTTGAACCTGGAGATTTGGGACCCATGGGATGGGTACCATGCAGTATTACTTGAAAGGGTCTGCGTTGGCTCACCCAACCTCACCGAACCTCTCAGCCCCAAGAGTGTCCACCCTTATGTCTCAATCAGCTGTGGGTCTAGATATGGTCAATCCAGGTTGCATCACAGCCCCTGAACGAATTTTGTAAGAATTTCTCTCTCTTTCACTGTCTTTGTTTCACGGGTTTTGAAAAGTAATTTATTTTTATAATGGGGTTTAGCTGCTTTTCACGGCTGTGTTTATGCTGCTTTACACCCCCTTGACTCACTTACAGAGAGATATCAATACATAGGTTTGAAGATTCTTCCTAGTCAGATATATTCTTGTGCGGTGAATAGGGGGTGTTGAGTCCAGTTCACTGAAAAAGGAATAGGTCTTGTCTCTTACATATTGGGTTTATGGAACGGTATCGGAGCTAATTTGAAACCCTTGTTTTATGCATCACCCCACCTCACCTTTCCCGTTCAGCAGCCATAGTGTGTTTCCTAAACGTGTGACTCTGTTCTGTTTTGTAATTCAGTTCAAGTGTAGCGGTTCTACATTCCCTCTAGAAGTGATATCTTATGATAAGTGTCTTTTTCTGTGTGACTTATTTCACTTAGAATCGTCGTACCTAAATCCACTCATCGTGCTGCTACTAGCCTTATGACGTTGATTTCATGGCTGAGTGATATTCCATTGTACATGAGGACCACAACTTCTTTATCCATTTTTCTCTTTCCTAGGATATTTAAGGTGTAATGAAGTGGGGGTTCTTGTCCACAGAGCAGCCCTAAACTTTGGGGTGCCTGTGTCTTGCTGATTTTTAGTTTTCCCAATTTATACGCCCATGAGTGGAAGTGCCCTATGCTCTCCAAGCTGTGTTTTTTAGATGTTTCAGAACACACCGTACACTTCTCCAGAGTGGCTGTTGGCAATTTACATCCCACCCATCAGCGTAGCAAGGCTCCCATTTCTCCATGGCCGGTCCTGCATTTCTGGGTTGGACACTTTTTTCCGCATGGCCCTTTTGCCCGCTGGGAAGCGAGACTTCTTTGGAGCGCTGATTGGCCTTTCCAGGTTGCTTGGTTGGCCAAAAAGGGCGTATGCGTTTTTTCCTGAATATATTCAGGAAAAAACGCATACGCCCTTTTTGGCCAAGGGCATCATTGTCCACGTTTTGCCGCTTTTCATGTGCTTTCAAGGCGATTCGAATCTACCTCCTGAAATCTGTTTCCTGCAATTCTGCCTTGCTTTCAAAGCCTCTTCGTTGCCTTCCCTTAATATATTTGTGGACGAGAGGTATCATTTAAAACTCTGCAGGTTTGTGAATTGCAGTGCCCCTGAGCTCCATTTTTCAACTCGCTTTTTTGGGAGCTGGCCGCAAAAGTGCAGGATTGCTTCAGGCCCTCTTCTGGTTCTGGGGGGCAGGCTGAGCTTGTGCTTAATTCTTCTTCCTGATGGGAAAATAGAGTGACCTGTGCCTGTCCCAACACCTAGAGCTAGTCTCTCATTGGTTCCCCCTCTTCCCGTTCATCCTCAGGACAAATTGCAACCTGTACGGAACAGGAGGTTAAAGGTGCTGATTCTCCAAGGAGGGAGATGGCTAGTAAATCGGCTGGAATGGCGAACCCGAGCAAAGGAGATGAGAAATGAGGTGCGTTTTAGAAACCTTTACGGATCACACTGTGTACCATCTTCTGGGTTTCTCATGCCTGTTTTCGACGTAGGAAGATGCCCTTGAACCTGGAGATTTGGGACCCATGGGATGGGTACCATGCAGTATTACTTAAAGGGTCTGCGTTGGCTCACCCAACCTCACCGAACCTCTCAGCCCCAAGAGTGTCCACCCTTATGTCTCAATCAGCTGTGGGTCTAGATATGGTCAATCCAGGTTGCATCACGGCCCCTGAACGAATTTTGTAAGAATTTCTCTCTCTTTCACTGCCTTTGTTTCACGGGTTTTGAAAAGTAATTTATTTTTATAATGGGGTTTAGCTGCTTTTCACGGCTGTGTTTATGCCGCTTTACACCCCCTTGACTCACTTACAGAGAGATATCAATACATAGGTTTGAAGATTCTTACTAGTCATATATATTTTTGTGCGGTGAATAGGGGGTGTTGAGTCCAGTTCACTGAAAAAGGAATAGGTTTTGTCTCTTACATATTGGGTTTATGGAACGGTATCTGAGCTAATTTGAAACCCTTGTTTTATGCATCACCCCACCTCACCTTTCCCGTTCAGCAGCCATAGTGTGTTTTCTGAACGTGTGACTCTGTTCTGTTTTGTAATTCAGTTCAAGTGTAGCGGTTTTTACATTCCCTCTCTAAGTGATATCTTATGATAAGTGTCTTTTTCTGTGTGACTTATTTCACTTAGAATCGTCGTACCTAAATCCACTCATCGTGCTGCTACTAGCATTATGACGTGGATTTCATGGCTGAGTGATATTCCATTGTACATGAGGACCACAACTTCTTTATTCATTTTTCGCTTTCCTAGGATATTTAAGGTGTAATGAAGTGGGGGTTCTTGTCAACAGAGCAGCCCTAAACTTTGGGGTGCCTGTGTCTTGCTGATTTTTAGTTTTCCCAATTTATACGCCCATGAGTGGAAGTGCCCTATGCTCTCCAAGCTGTGTTTTTTAGATATTTCAGAACACACCGTACACTTCTCCAGAGTGGCTGTTGGCAATTTACATCCCACCCATCAGCGTAGCAAGGCTCCCATTTCTCCATGGCCGGTCCTGCATTTCTGGTTTGGACACTTTTTTCCGCATGGCCCTTTTGCCCGCTGGGAAGCGAGACTTCTTTGGAGCGCTGATTGGCCTTTCCAGGTTGCTTGGTTGGCCAAAAAGGGCGTATGCGTTTTTTCCTGAATATATTCAGGAAAAAACGCATACGCCCTTTTTGGCCAAGGGCATCATTGTCCACGTTTTGCCGCTTTTCATGTGCTTTCAAGGCGATTCGAATCTACCTCCTGAAATCTGTTTCCTGCAATTCTGCCTTGCTTTCAAAGCCTCTTCGTTGCCTTCCCTTAATATATTTGTGGACGAGAGGTATCATTTAAAACTCTGCAGGTTTGTGAATTGCAGTGCCCCTGAGCTGCATTTTTCAACTCGCTTTTTTGGGAGCTGGCCGCAAAAGCGCAGGATTGCTTCAGGCCCTCTTCTGGTTCTGGGGGGCAGGCTGAGCTTGTGCTTAACTCTTCTTCCTGATGGGAAAATAGAGTGACCTGTGCCTGTCCCAACACCTAGAGCTAGTCTCTCATTGGTTCCCCCTCTTCCCGTTCATCCTCAGGACAAATTGCAACCTGTATGGAACAGGAGGTTAAAGGTGCTGATTCTCCAAGGAGGGAGATGGTTAGTAAATCGGCTGGAATGGCGAACCCGAGCAAAGGAGATGAGAAATGAGGTGCGTTTTAGAAACCTTTCCCGATCACACGGTGTACCATCTTCTGGGTTTCTCATGCCTGTTTTCGACGTAGGAAGATGCCCTTGAACCTGGAGATTTGGGACCCATGGGATGGGTACCATGCAGTATTACTTGAAAGGGTCTGCGTTGGCTCACCCAACCTCACCGAACCTCTCAGCCCCAAGAGTGTCCACCCTTATGTCTCAATCAGCTGTGGGTCTAGATATGGTCAATCCAGGTTGCATCACAGCCCCTGAACGAATTTTGTAAGAATTTCTCTCTCTTTCACTGCCTTTGTTTCACGGGTTTTGAAAAGTAATTTATTTTTATAATGGGGTTTAGCTGCTTTTCACGGCTGTGTTTATGCCGCTTTATACCCACTTGACTCACTTACAGAGAGATATCAATACATAGGTTTGAAGATTCTTACTAGTCAGATATATTCTTGTGCGGTGAATAGGGGGTGTTGAGTCCAGTTCACTGAAAAAGGAATAGGTCTTGTCTCTTACATATTGGGTTTATGGAACGGTATCTGAGCTAATTTGAAACCCTTGTTTTATGCATCACCCCACCTCACCTTTCCCGTTCAGCAGCCATAGTGTGTTTTCTGAACGTGTGACTCTGTTCTGTTTTGTAATTCAGTTCAAGTGTAGCGGTTTTTACATTCCCTCTCTAAGTGATATCTTATGATAAGTGTCTTTTTCTGTGTGACTTATTTCACTTAGAATCGTCGTACCTAAATCCACTCATCGTGCTGCTACTAGCATTATGACGTGGATTTCATGGCTGAGTGATATTCCATTGTACATGAGGACCACAACTTCTTTATTCATTTTTCGCTTTCCTAGGATATTTAAGGTGTAATGAAGTGGGGGTTCTTGTCAACAGAGCAGCCCTAAACTTTGGGGTGCCTGTGTCTTGCTGATTTTTAGTTTTCCCAATTTATACGCCCATGAGTGGAAGTGCCCTATGCTCTCCAAGCTGTGTTTTTTAGATATTTCAGAACACACCGTACACTTCTCCAGAGTGGCTGTTGGCAATTTACATCCCACCCATCAGCGTAGCAAGGCTCCCATTTCTCCATGGCCGGTCCTGCATTTCTGGTTTGGACACTTTTTTCCGCATGGCCCTTTTGCCCGCTGGGAAGCGAGACTTCTTTGGAGCGCTGATTGGCCTTTCCAGGTTGCTTGGTTGGCCAAAAAGGGCGTATGCGTTTTTTCCTGAATATATTCAGGAAAAAACGCATACGCCCTTTTTGGCCAAGGGCATCATTGTCCACGTTTTGCCGCTTTTCATGTGCTTTCAAGGCGATTCGAATCTACCTCCTGAAATCTGTTTCCTGCAATTCTGCCTTGCTTTCAAAGCCTCTTCGTTGCCTTCCCTTAATATATTTGTGGACGAGAGGTATCATTTAAAACTCTGCAGGTTTGTGAATTGCAGTGCCCCTGAGCTGCATTTTTCAACTCGCTTTTTTGGGAGCTGGCCGCAAAAGCGCAGGATTGCTTCAGGCCCTCTTCTGGTTCTGGGGGGCAGGCTGAGCTTGTGCTTAACTCTTCTTCCTGATGGGAAAATAGAGTGACCTGTGCCTGTCCCAACACCTAGAGCTAGTCTCTCATTGGTTCCCCCTCTTCCCGTTCATCCTCAGGACAAATTGCAACCTGTATGGAACAGGAGGTTAAAGGTGCTGATTCTCCAAGGAGGGAGATGGTTAGTAAATCGGCTGGAATGGCGAACCCGAGCAAAGGAGATGAGAAATGAGGTGCGTTTTAGAAACCTTTCCCGATCACACGGTGTACCATCTTCTGGGTTTCTCATGCCTGTTTTCGACGTAGGAAGATGCCCTTGAACCTGGAGATTTGGGACCCATGGGATGGGTACCATGCAGTATTACTTGAAAGGGTCTGCGTTGGCTCACCCAACCTCACCGAACCTCTCAGCCCCAAGAGTGTCCACCCTTATGTCTCAATCAGCTGTGGGTCTAGATATGGTCAATCCAGGTTGCATCACAGCCCCTGAACGAATTTTGTAAGAATTTCTCTCTCTTTCACTGCCTTTGTTTCACGGGTTTTGAAAAGTAATTTATTTTTATAATGGGGTTTAGCTGCTTTTCACGGCTGTGTTTATGCCGCTTTATACCCACTTGACTCACTTACAGAGAGATATCAATACATAGGTTTGAAGATTCTTACTAGTCAGATATATTCTTGTGCGGTGAATAGGGGGTGTTGAGTCCAGTTCACTGAAAAAGGAATAGGTCTTGTCTCTTACATATTGGGTTTATGGAACGGTATCTGAGCTAATTTGAAACCCTTGTTTTATGCATCACCCCACCTCACCTTTCCCGTTCAGCAGCCATAGTGTGTTTTCTGAACGTGTGACTCTGTTCTGTTTTGTAATTCAGTTCAAGTGTAGCGGTTTTTACATTCCCTCTCTAAGTGATATCTTATGATAAGTGTCTTTCTCTGTGTGACTTATTTCACTTAGAATCGTCGTACCTAAATCCACTCATCGTGCTGCTACTAGCCTTATGACGTGGATTTCCTGGCTGAGTGATATTCCATTGTACATGAGGACCACAACTTCTTTATCCATTTTTCTCTTTCCTAGGATATTTAAGGTGTAATGAAGTGGGGGTTCTTGTCAACAGAGCAGCCCTAAATTTTGGGGTGCCTGTGTCTTGCTGATTTTTAGTTTTCCCAATTTATACGCCCATGAGTGGAAGTGCCCTATGCTCTCCAAGCTGTGTTTTTTAGATGTTTCAGAACACACCGTACACTTCTCCAGAGTGGCTGTTGGCAATTTACATCCCACCCATCAGCGTAGCAAGGCTCCCATTTCTCCATGGCCGGTCCTGCATTTCTGGTTTGGACACTTTTTTCCGCATGGCCCTTTTGCCCGCTGGGAAGCGAGACTTCTTTGGAGCGCTGATTGGCCTTTCCAGGTTGCTTGGTTGGCCAAAAAGGGCGTATGCGTTTTTTCCTGAATATATTCAGGAAAAAACGCATACGCCGTTTTTGGCCAAGGGCATCATTGTCCACGTTTTGCCGCTTTTCATGTGCTTTCAAGGCGATTCGAATCTACCTCCTGAAATCTGTTTCCTGCAATTCTGCCTTGCTTTCAAAGCCTCTTCGTTGCCTTCCCTTAATATATTTGTGGACGAGAGGTATCATTTAAAACTCTGCAGGTTTGTGAATTGCAGTGCCCCTGAGCTCCATTTTTCAACTCGCTTTTTTGGGAGCTGGCCGCAAAAGCGCAGGATTGCTTCAGGCCCTCTTCTGGTTCTGGGGGGCAGGCTGAGCTTGTGCTTAATTCTTCTTCCTGATGGGAAAATAGAGTGACCTGTGCCTGTCCCAACACCTAGAGCTAGTCTCTCATTGGTTCCCCCTCTTCCCGTTCATCCTCAGGACAAATTGCAACCTGTATGGAACAGGAGGTTAAAGGTGCTGATTCTCCAAGGAGGGAGATGGCTAGTAAATCGGCTGGAATGGCGAACCCGAGCAAAGGAGATGAGAAATGAGGTGCGTTTTAGAAACCTTTCCCGATCACACGGTGTACCATCTTCTGGGTTTCTCATGCCTGTTTTCGACGTAGGAAGATGCCCTTGAACCTGGAGATTTGGGACCCATGGGATGGGTACCATGCAGTATTACTTGAAAGGGTCTGCGTTGGCTCACCCAACCTCACCGAACCTCTCAGCCCCAAGAGTGTCCACCCTTATGTCTCAATCAGCTGTGGGTCTAGATATGGTCAATCCAGGTTGCATCACAGCCCCTGAACGAATTTTGTAAGAATTTCTCTCTCTTTCACTGCCTTTGTTTCACGGGTTTTGAAAAGTAATTTATTTTTATAATGGGGTTTAGCTGCTTTTCACGGCTGTGTTTATGCCGCTTTACACCCCCTTGACTCACTTACAGAGAGATATCAATACATAGGTTTGAAGATTCTTACTAGTCAGATATATTCTTGTGCGGTGAATAGGGGGTGTTGAGTCCAGTTCACTGAAAAAGGAATAGGTCTTGTCTCTTACATATTGGGTTTATGGAACGGTATCTGAGCTAATTTGAAACCCTTGTTTTATGCATCACCCCACCTCACCTTTCCCGTTCAGCAGCCATAGTGTGTTTTCTGAACGTGTGACTCTGTTCTGTTTTGTAATTCAGTTCAAGTGTAGCGGTTTTTACATTCCCTCTCTAAGTGATATCTTATGATAAGTGTCTTTCTCTGTGTGACTTATTTCACTTAGAATCGTCGTACCTAAATCCACTCATCGTGCTGCTACTAGCCTTATGACGTGGATTTCCTGGCTGAGTGATATTCCATTGTACATGAGGACCACAACTTCTTTATTCATTTTTCGCTTTCCTAGGATATTTAAGGTGTAATGAAGTGGGGGTTCTTGTCAACAGAGCAGCCCTAAACTTTGGGGTGCCTGTGTCTTGCTGATTTTTAGTTTTCCCAATTTATACGCCCATGAGTGGAAGTGCCCTATGCTCTCCAAGCTGTGTTTTTTAGATGTTTCAGAACACACCGTACACTTCTCCAGAGTGGCTGTTGGCAATTTACATCCCACCCATCAGCGTAGCAAGGCTCCCATTTCTCCATGGCCGGTCCTGCATTTCTGGTTTGGACACTTTTTTCCGCATGGCCCTTTTGCCCGCTGGGAAGCGAGACTTCTTTGGAGCGCTGATTGGCCTTTCCAGGTTGCTTGGTTGGCCAAAAAGGGCGTATGCGTTTTTTCCTGAATATATTCAGGAAAAAACGCATACGCCCTTTTTGGCCAAGGGCATCATTGTCCACGTTTTGCCGCTTTTCATGTGCTTTCAAGGCGATTCGAATCTACCTCCTGAAATCTGTTTCCTGCAATTCTGCCTTGCTTTCAAAGCCTCTTCGTTGCCTTCCCTTAATATATTTGTGGACGAGAGGTATCATTTAAAACTCTGCAGGTTTGTGAATTGCAGTGCCCCTGAGCTCCATTTTTCAACTCGCTTTTTTGGGAGCTGGCCGCAAAAGCGCAGGATTGCTTCAGGCCCTCTTCTGGTTCTGGGGGGCAGGCTGAGCTTGTGCTTAATTCTTCTTCCTGATGGGAAAATAGAGTGACCTGTGCCTGTCCCAACACCTAGAGCTAGTCTCTCATTGGTTCCCCCTCTTCCCGTTCATCCTCAGGACAAATTGCAACCTGTACGGAACAGGAGGTTAAAGGTGCTGATTCTCCAAGGAGGGAGATGGCTAGTAAATCGGCTGGAATGGCGAACCCGAGCAAAGGAGATGAGAAATGAGGTGCGTTTTAGAAACCTTTCCCGATCACACGGTGTACCATCTTCTGGGTTTCTCATGCCTGTTTTCGACGTAGGAAGATGCCCTTGAACCTGGAGATTTGGGACCCATGGGATGGGTACCATGCAGTATTACTTGAAAGGGTCTGCGTTGGCTCACCCAACCTCACCGAACCTCTCAGCCCCAAGAGTGTCCACCCTTATGTCTCAATCAGCTGTGGGTCTAGATATGGTCAATCCAGGTTGCATCACAGCCCCTGAACGAATTTTGTAAGAATTTCTCTCTCTTTCACTGCCTTTGTTTCACGGGTTTTGAAAAGTAATTTATTTTTATAATGGGGTTTAGCTGCTTTTCACGGCTGTGTTTATGCCGCTTTACACCCCCTTGACTCACTTACAGAGAGATATCAATACATAGGTTTGAAGATTCTTACTAGTCAGATATATTCTTGTGCGGTGAATAGGGGGTGTTGAGTCCAGTTCACTGAAAAAGGAATAGGTCTTGTCTCTTACATATTGGGTTTATGGAACGGTATCTGAGCTAATTTGAAACCCTTGTTTTATGCATCACCCCACCTCACCTTTCCCGTTCAGCAGCCATAGTGTGTTTTCTGAACGTGTGACTCTGTTCTGTTTTGTAATTCAGTTCAAGTGTAGCGGTTTTTACATTCCCTCTCTAAGTGATATCTTATGATAAGTGTCTTTCTCTGTGTGACTTATTTCACTTAGAATCGTCGTACCTAAATCCACTCATCGTGCTGCTACTAGCATTATGACGTGGATTTCATGGCTGAGTGATATTCCATTGTACATGAGGACCACAACTTCTTTATTCATTTTTCGCTTTCCTAGGATATTTAAGGTGTAATGAAGTGGGGGTTCTTGTCAACAGAGCAGCCCTAAACTTTGGGGTGCCTGTGTCTTGCTGATTTTTAGTTTTCCCAATTTATACGCCCATGAGTGGAAGTGCCCTATGCTCTCCAAGCTGTGTTTTTTAGATGTTTCAGAACACACCGTACACTTCTCCAGAGTGGCTGTTGGCAATTTACATCCCACCCATCAGCGTAGCAAGGCTCCCATTTCTCCATGGCCGGTCCTGCATTTCTGGTTTGGACACTTTTGTCCGCATGGCCCTTTTGCCCGCTGGGAAGCGAGACTTCTTTGGAGCGCTGATTGGCCTTTCCAGGTTGCTTGGTTGGCCAAAAAGGGCGTATGCGTTTTTTCCTGAATATATTCAGGAAAAAACGCATACGCCCTTTTTGGCCAAGGGCATCATTGTCCACGTTTTGCCGCTTTTCATGTGCTTTCAAGGCGATTCGAATCTACCTCCTGAAATCTGTTTCCTGCAATTCTGCCTTGCTTTCAAAGCCTCTTCGTTGCCTTCCCTTAATATATTTGTGGACGAGAGGTATCATTTAAAACTCTGCAGGTTTGTGAATTGCAGTGCCCCTGAGCTCCATTTTTCAACTCGCTTTTTTGGGAGCTGGCCGCAAAAGCGCAGGATTGCTTCAGGCCCTCTTCTGGTTCTGGGGGGCAGGCTGAGCTTGTGCTTAATTCTTCTTCCTGATGGGAAAATAGAGTGACCTGTGCCTGTCCCAACACCTAGAGCTAGTCTCTCATTGGTTCCCCCTCTTCCCGTTCATCCTCAGGACAAATTGCAACCTGTACGGAACAGGAGGTTAAAGGTGCTGATTCTCCAAGGAGGGAGATGGCTAGTAAATCGGCTGGAATGGCGAACCCGAGCAAAGGAGATGAGAAATGAGGTGCGTTTTAGAAACCTTTCCCGATCACACGGTGTACCATCTTCTGGGTTTCTCATGCCTGTTTTCGACGTAGGAAGATGCCCTTGAACCTGGAGATTTGGGACCCATGGGATGGGTACCATGCAGTATTACTTGAAAGGGTCTGCGTTGGCTCACCCAACCTCACCGAACCTCTCAGCCCCAAGAGTGTCCACCCTTATGTCTCAATCAGCTGTGGGTCTAGATATGGTCAATCCAGGTTGCATCACAGCCCCTGAACGAATTTTGTAAGAATTTCTCTCTCTTTCACTGCCTTTGTTTCACGGGTTTTGAAAAGTAATTTATTTTTATAATGGGGTTTAGCTGCTTTTCACGGCTGTGTTTATGCCGCTTTACACCCCCTTGACTCACTTACAGAGAGATATCAATACATAGGTTTGAAGATTCTTACTAGTCAGATATATTCTTGTGCGGTGAATAGGGGGTGTTGAGTCCAGTTCACTGAAAAAGGAATAGGTCTTGTCTCTTACATATTGGGTTTATGGAACGGTATCTGAGCTAATTTGAAACCCTTGTTTTATGCATCACCCCACCTCACCTTTCCCGTTCAGCAGCCATAGTGTGTTTTCTGAACGTGTGACTCTGTTCTGTTTTGTAATTCAGTTCAAGTGTAGCGGTTTTTACATTCCCTCTCTAAGTGATATCTTATGATAAGTGTCTTTCTCTGTGTGACTTATTTCACTTAAAATCGTCGTACCTAAATCCACTCATCGTGCTGCTACTAGCCTTATGACGTGGATTTCCTGGCTGAGTGATATTCCATTGTACATGAGGACCACAACTTCTTTATCCATTTTTCGCTTTCCTAGGATATTTAAGGTGTAATGAAGTGGGGGTTCTTGTCAACAGAGCAGCCCTAAACTTTGGGGTGCCTGTGTCTTGCTGATTTTTAGTTTTCCCAATTTATACGCCCATGAGTGGAAGTGCCCTATGCTCTCCAAGCTGTGTTTTTTAGATGTTTCAGAACACACCGTACACTTCTCCAGAGTGGCTGTTGGCAATTTACATCCCACCCATCAGCGTAGCAAGGCTCCCATTTCTCCATGGCCGGTCCTGCATTTCTGGTTTGGACACTTTTGTCCGCATGGCCCTTTTGCCCGCTGGGAAGCGAGACTTCTTTGGAGCGCTGATTGGCCTTTCCAGGTTGCTTGGTTGGCCAAAAAGGGCGTATGCGTTTTTTCCTGAATATATTCAGGAAAAAACGCATACGCCCTTTTTGGCCAAGGGCATCATTGTCCACGTTTTGCCGCTTTTCATGTGCTTTCAAGGCGATTCGAATCTACCTCCTGAAATCTGTTTCCTGCAATTCTGCCTTGCTTTCAAAGCCTCTTCGTTGCCTTCCCTTAATATATTTGTGGACGAGAGGTATCATTTAAAACTCTGCAGGTTTGTGAATTGCAGTGCCCCTGAGCTCCATTTTTCAACTCGCTTTTTTGGGAGCTGGCCGCAAAAGCGCAGGATTGCTTCAGGCCCTCTTCTGGTTCTGGGGGGCAGGCTGAGCTTGTGCTTAATTCTTCTTCCTGATGGGAAAATAGAGTGACCTGTGCCTGTCCCAACACCTAGAGCTAGTCTCTCATTGGTTCCCCCTCTTCCCGTTCATCCTCAGGACAAATTGCAACCTGTACGGAACAGGAGGTTAAAGGTGCTGATTCTCCAAGGAGGGAGATGGCTAGTAAATCGGCTGGAATGGCGAACCCGAGCCAAGGAGATGAGAAATGAGGTGCGTTTTAGAAACCTTTCCCGATCACACGGTGTACCATCTTCTGGGTTTCTCATGCCTGTTTTCGACGTAGGAAGATGCCCTTGAACCTGGAGATTTGGGACCCATGGGATGGGTACCATGCAGTATTACTTGAAAGGGTCTGCGTTGGCTCACCCAACCTCACCGAACCTCTCAGCCCCAAGAGTGTCCACCCTTATGTCTCAATCAGCTGTGGGTCTAGATATGGTCAATCCAGGTTGCATCACAGCCCCTGAACGAATTTTGTAAGAATTTCTCTCTCTTTCACTGCCTTTGTTTCACGGGTTTTGAAAAGTAATTTATTTTTTTAATGGGGTTTAGCTGCTTTTCACGGCTGTGTTTATGCCGCTTTACACCCCCTTGACTCACTTACAGAGAGATATCAATACATAGGTTTGAAGATTCTTACTAGTCAGATATATTCTTGTGCGGTGAATAGGGGGTGTTGAGTCCAGTTCACTGAAAAAGGAATAGGTCTTGTCTCTTACATATTGGGTTTATGGAACGGTATCTGAGCTAATTTGAAACCCTTGTTTTATGCATCACCCCACCTCACCTTTCCCGTTCAGCAGCCATAGTGTGTTTCCTAAACGTGGGACTCTGTTCTGTTTTGCAATTCAGTTCAAGTGTAGCGGTTTTTACATTCCCTCTATAAGTGATATCTTATGATAAGTGTCTTTTTCTGTGTGACTTATTTCACTTAGAATCGTCGTACCTAAATCCACTCATCGTGCTGCTACTAGCCTTATGACGTTGATTTCATGGCTGAGTGATATTCCATTGTACATGAGGACCACAACTTCTTTATCCATTTTTCTCTTTCCTAGGATATTTAAGGTGTAATGAAGTGGGGGATCTTGTCCACAGAGCAGCCCTAAACTTTGGGGTGCCTGTGTCTTGCTGATTTTTAGTTTTCCCAATTTATACGCCCATGAGTGGAAGTGCCCTATGCTCTCCAAGCTGTGTTTTTTAGATGTTTCAGAACACACCGTACACTTCTCCAGAGTGGCTGTTGGCAATTTACATCCCACCCATCAGCGTAGCAAGGCTCCCATTTCTCCATGGCCGGTCCTGCATTTCTGGTTTGGACACTTTTTTCCGCATGGCCCTTTTGCCCGCTGGGAAGCGAGACTTCTTTGGAGCGCTGATTGGCCTTTCCAGGTTGCTTGGTTGGCCAAAAAGGGCGTATGCGTTTTTTCCTGAATATATTCAGGAAAAAACGCATACGCCCTTTTTGGCCAAGGGCATCATTGTCCACGTTTTGCCGCTTTTCATGTGCTTTCAAGGCGATTCGAATCTACCTCCTGAAATCTGTTTCCTGCAATTCTGCCTTGCTTTCAAAGCCTCTTCGTTGCCTTCCCTTAATATATTTGTGGACGAGAGGTATCATTTAAAACTCTGCAGGTTTGTGAATTGCAGTGCCCCTGAGCTCCATTTTTCAACTCGCTTTTTTGGGAGCTGGCCGCAAAAGCGCAGGATTGCTTCAGGCCCTCTTCTGGTTCTGGGGGGCAGGCTGAGCTTGTGCTTAATTCTTCTTCCTGATGGGAAAATAGAGTGACCTGTGCCTGTCCCAACACCTAGAGCTAGTCTCTCATTGGTTCCCCCTCTTCCCGTTCATCCTCAGGACAAATTGCAACCTGTACGGAACAGGAGGTTAAAGGTGCTGATTCTCCAAGGAGGGAGATGGCTAGTAAATCGGCTGGAATGGCGAACCCGAGCAAAGGAGATGAGAAATGAGGTGCGTTTTAGAAACCTTTCCCGATCACACGGTGTACCATCTTCTGGGTTTCTCATGCCTGTTTTCGACGTAGGAAGATGCCCTTGAACCTGGAGATTTGGGACCCATGGGATGGGTACCATGCAGTATTACTTGAAAGGGTCTGCGTTGGCTCACCCAACCTCACCGAACCTCTCAGCCCCAAGAGTGTCCACCCTTATGTCTCAATCAGCTGTGGGTCTAGATATGGTCAATCCAGGTTGCATCACAGCCCCTGAACGAATTTTGTAAGAATTTCTCTCTCTTTCACTGCCTTTGTTTCACGGGTTTTGAAAAGTAATTTATTTTTATAATGGGGTTTAGCTGCTTTTCACGGCTGTGTTTATGCCGCTTTACACCCCCTTGACTCACTTACAGAGAGATATCAATACATAAGTTTGAAGATTCTTACTAGTCAGATATATTCTTGTGCGGTGAATAGGGGGTGTTGAGTCCAGTTCACTGAAAAAGGAATAGGTCTTGTCTCTTACATATTGGGTTTATGGAACGGTATCTGAGCTAATTTGAAACCCTTGTTTTATGCATCACCCCACCTCACCTTTCCCGTTCAGCAGCCATAGTGTGTTTTCTGAACGTGTGACTCTGTTCTGTTTTGTAATTCAGTTCAAGTGTAGCGGTTTTTACATTCCCTCTCTAAGTGATATCTTATGATAAGTGTCTTTCTCTGTGTGACTTATTTCACTTAAAATCGTCGTACCTAAATCCACTCATCGTGCTGCTACTAGCCTTATGACGTGGATTTCCTGGCTGAGTGATATTCCATTGTACATGAGGACCACAACTTCTTTATCCATTTTTCGCTTTCCTAGGATATTTAAGGTGTAATGAAGTGGGGGTTCTTGTCAACAGAGCAGCCCTAAACTTTGGGGTGCCTGTGTCTTGCTGATTTTTAGTTTTCCCAATTTATACGCCCATGAGTGGAAGTGCCCTATGCTCTCCAAGCTGTGTTTTTTAGATGTTTCAGAACACACCGTACACTTCTCCAGAGTGGCTGTTGGCAATTTACATCCCACCCATCAGCGTAGCAAGGCTCCCATTTCTCCATGGCCGGTCCTGCATTTCTGGTTTGGACACTTTTTTCCGCATGGCCCTTTTGCCCGCTGGGAAGCGAGACTTCTTTGGAGCGCTGATTGGCCTTTCCAGGTTGCTTGGTTGGCCAAAAAGGGCGTATGCGTTTTTTCCTGAATATATTCAGGAAAAAACGCATACGCCCTTTTTGGCCAAGGGCATCATTGTCCACGTTTTGCCGCTTTTCATGTGCTTTCAAGGCGATTCGAATCTGCCTCCTGAAATCTGTTTCCTGCAATTCTGCCTTGCTTTCAAAGCCTCTTCGTTGCCTTCCCTTAATATATTTGTGGACGAGAGGTATCATTTAAAACTCTGCAGGTTTGTGAATTGCAGTGCCCCTGAGCTCCATTTTTCAACTCACTTTTTTGGGAGCTGGCCGCAAAAGCGCAGGATTGCTTCAGGCCCTCTTCTGGTTCTGGGGGGCAGGCTGAGCTTGTGCTTAATTCTTCTTCCTGATGGGAAAATAGAGTGACCTGTGCCTGTCCCAACACCTAGAGCTAGTCTCTCATTGGTTCCCCCTCTTCCCGTTCATCCTCAGGACAAATTGCAACCTGTACGGAACAGGAGGTTAAAGGTGCTGATTCTCCAAGGAGGGAGATGGCTAGTAAATCGGTTGGAATGGCGAACCCGAGCAAAGGAGATGAGAAATGAGGTGCGTTTTAGAAACCTTTCCCGATCACACGGTGTACCATCTTCTGGGTTTCTCATGCCTGTTTTCGACGTAGGAAGATGCCCTTGAACCTGGAGATTTGGGACCCATGGGATGGGTACCATGCAGTATTACTTGAAAGGGTCTGCGTTGGCTCACCCAACCTCACCGAACCTCTCAGCCCCAAGAGTGTCCACCCTTATGTCTCAATCAGCTGTGGGTCTAGATATGGTCAATCCAGGTTGCATCACAGCCCCTGAACGAATTTTGTAAGAATTTCTCTCTCTTTCACTGCCTTTGTTTCACGGGTTTTGAAAAGTAATTTATTTTTTTAATGGGGTTTAGCTGCTTTTCACGGCTGTGTTTATGCCGCTTTACACCCCCTTGACTCACTTACAGAGAGATATCAATACATAGGTTTGAAGATTCTTACTAGTCAGATATATTCTTGTGCGGTGAATAGGGGGTGTTGAGTCCAGTTCACTGAAAAAGGAATAGGTCTTGTCTCTTACATATTGGGTTTATGGAACGGTATCTGAGCTAATTTGAAACCCTTGTTTTATGCATCACCCCACCTCACCTTTCCCGTTCAGCAGCCATAGTGTGTTTTCTGAACGTGTGACTCTGTTCTGTTTTGTAATTCAGTTCAAGTGTAGCGGTTTTTACATTCCCTCTCTAAGTGATATCTTATGATAAGTGTCTTTCTCTGTGTGACTTATTTCACTTAGAATCGTCGTACCTAAATCCACTCATCGTGCTGCTACTAGCATTATGACGTGGATTTCATGGCTGAGTGATATTCCATTGTACATGAGGACCACAACTTCTTTATTCATTTTTCGCTTTCCTAGGATATTTAAGGTGTAATGAAGTGGGGGTTCTTGTCAACAGAGCAGCCCTAAACTTTGGGGTGCCTGTGTCTTGCTGATTTTTAGTTTTCCCAATTTATACGCCCATGAGTGGAAGTGCCCTATGCTCTCCAAGCTGTGTTTTTTAGATGTTTCAGAACACACCGTACACTTCTCCAGAGTGGCTGTTGGCAATTTACATCCCACCCATCAGCGTAGCAAGGCTCCCATTTCTCCATGGCCGGTCCTGCATTTCTGGTTTGGACACTTTTGTCCGCATGGCCCTTTTGCCCGCTGGGAAGCGAGACTTCTTTGGAGCGCTGATTGGCCTTTCCAGGTTGCTTGGTTGGCCAAAAAGGGCGTATGCGTTTTTTCCTGAATATATTCAGGAAAAAACGCATACGCCCTTTTTGGCCAAGGGCATCATTGTCCACGTTTTGCCGCTTTTCATGTGCTTTCAAGGCGATTCGAATCTACCTCCTGAAATCTGTTTCCTGCAATTCTGCCTTGCTTTCAAAGCCTCTTCGTTGCCTTCCCTTAATATATTTGTGGACGAGAGGTATCATTTAAAACTCTGCAGGTTTGTGAATTGCAGTGCCCCTGAGCTCCATTTTTCAACTCGCTTTTTTGGGAGCTGGCCGCAAAAGCGCAGGATTGCTTCAGGCCCTCTTCTGGTTCTGGGGGGCAGGCTGAGCTTGTGCTTAATTCTTCTTCCTGATGGGAAAATAGAGTGACCTGTGCCTGTCCCAACACCTAGAGCTAGTCTCTCATTGGTTCCCCCTCTTCCCGTTCATCCTCAGGACAAATTGCAACCTGTACGGAACAGGAGGTTAAAGGTGCTGATTCTCCAAGGAGGGAGATGGCTAGTAAATCGGCTGGAATGGCGAACCCGAGCAAAGGAGATGAGAAATGAGGTGCGTTTTAGAAACCTTTCCCGATCACACGGTGTACCATCTTCTGGGTTTCTCATGCCTGTTTTCGACGTAGGAAGATGCCCTTGAACCTGGAGATTTGGGACCCATGGGATGGGTACCATGCAGTATTACTTGAAAGGGTCTGCGTTGGCTCACCCAACCTCACCGAACCTCTCAGCCCCAAGAGTGTCCACCCTTATGTCTCAATCAGCTGTGGGTCTAGATATGGTCAATCCAGGTTGCATCACAGCCCCTGAAAGAATTTTGTAAGAATTTCTCTCTCTTTCACTGCCTTTGTTTCACGGGTTTTGAAAAGTAATTTATTTTTATAATGGGGTTTAGCTGCTTTTCACGGCTGTGTTTATGCCGCTTTACACCCCCTTGACTCACTTACAGAGAGATATCAATACATAAGTTTGAAGATTCTTACTAGTCAGATATATTCTTGTGCGGTGAATAGGGGGTGTTGAGTCCAGTTCACTGAAAAAGGAATAGGTCTTGTCTCTTACATATTGGGTTTATGGAACGGTATCTGAGCTAATTTGAAACCCTTGTTTTATGCATCACCCCACCTCACCTTTCCCGTTCAGCAGCCATAGTGTGTTTTCTGAACGTGTGACTCTGTTCTGTTTTGTAATTCAGTTCAAGTGTAGCGGTTTTTACATTCCCTCTCTAAGTGATATCTTATGATAAGTGTCTTTCTCTGTGTGACTTATTTCACTTAAAATCGTCGTACCTAAATCCACTCATCGTGCTGCTACTAGCCTTATGACGTGGATTTCCTGGCTGAGTGATATTCCATTGTACATGAGGACCACAACTTCTTTATCCATTTTTCGCTTTCCTAGGATATTTAAGGTGTAATGAAGTGGGGGTTCTTGTCAACAGAGCAGCCCTAAACTTTGGGGTGCCTGTGTCTTGCTGATTTTTAGTTTTCCCAATTTATACGCCCATGAGTGGAAGTGCCCTATGCTCTCCAAGCTGTGTTTTTTAGATGTTTCAGAACACACCGTACACTTCTCCAGAGTGGCTGTTGGCAATTTACATCCCACCCATCAGCGTAGCAAGGCTCCCATTTCTCCATGGCCGGTCCTGCATTTCTGGTTTGGACACTTTTTTCCGCATGGCCCTTTTGCCCGCTGGGAAGCGAGACTTCTTTGGAGCGCTGATTGGCCTTTCCAGGTTGCTTGGTTGGCCAAAAAGGGCGTATGCGTTTTTTCCTGAATATATTCAGGAAAAAACGCATACGCCCTTTTTGGCCAAGGGCATCATTGTCCACGTTTTGCCGCTTTTCATGTGCTTTCAAGGCGATTCGAATCTACCTCCTGAAATCTGTTTCCTGCAATTCTGCCTTGCTTCCAAAGCCTCTTCGTTGCCTTCCCTTAATATATTTGTGGACGAGAGGTATCATTTAAAACTCTGCAGGTTTGTGAATTGCAGTGCCCCTGAGCTCCATTTTTCAACTCACTTTTTTGGGAGCTGGCCGCAAAAGCGCAGGATTGCTTCAGGCCCTCTTCTGGTTCTGGGGGGCAGGCTGAGCTTGTGCTTAATTCTTCTTCCTGATGGGAAAATAGAGTGACCTGTGCCTGTCCCAACACCTAGAGCTAGTCTCTCATTGGTTCCCCCTCTTCCCGTTCATCCTCAGGACAAATTGCAACCTGTACGGAACAGGAGGTTAAAGGTGCTGATTCTCCAAGGAGGGAGATGGCTAGTAAATCGGTTGGAATGGCGAACCCGAGCAAAGGAGATGAGAAATGAGGTGCGTTTTAGAAACCTTTCCCGATCACACGGTGTACCATCTTCTGGGTTTCTCATGCCTGTTTTCGACGTAGGAAGATGCCCTTGAACCTGGAGATTTGGGACCCATGGGATGGGTACCATGCAGTATTACTTGAAAGGGTCTGCGTTGGCTCACCCAACCTCACCGAACCTCTCAGCCCCAAGAGTGTCCACCCTTATGTCTCAATCAGCTGTGGGTCTAGATATGGTCAATCCAGGTTGCATCACAGCCCCTGAACGAATTTTGTAAGAATTTCTCTCTCTTTCACTGCCTTTGTTTCACGGGTTTTGAAAAGTAATTTATTTTTTTAATGGGGTTTAGCTGCTTTTCACGGCTGTGTTTATGCCGCTTTACACCCCCTTGACTCACTTACAGAGAGATATCAATACATAGGTTTGAAGATTCTTACTAGTCAGATATATTCTTGTGCGGTGAATAGGGGGTGTTGAGTCCAGTTCACTGAAAAAGGAATAGGTCTTGTCTCTTACATATTGGGTTTATGGAACGGTATCTGAGCTAATTTGAAACCCTTGTTTTATGCATCACCCCACCTCACCTTTCCCGTTCAGCAGCCATAGTGTGTTTTCTGAACGTGTGACTCTGTTCTGTTTTGTAATTCAGTTCAAGTGTAGCGGTTTTTACATTCCCTCTCTAAGTGATATCTTATGATAAGTGTCTTTCTCTGTGTGACTTATTTCACTTAGAATCGTCGTACCTAAATCCACTCATCGTGCTGCTACTAGCATTATGACGTGGATTTCATGGCTGAGTGATATTCCATTGTACATGAGGACCACAACTTCTTTATTCATTTTTCGCTTTCCTAGGATATTTAAGGTGTAATGAAGTGGGGGTTCTTGTCAACAGAGCAGCCCTAAACTTTGGGGTGCCTGTGTCTTGCTGATTTTTAGTTTTCCCAATTTATACGCCCATGAGTGGAAGTGCCCTATGCTCTCCAAGCTGTGTTTTTTAGATGTTTCAGAACACACCGTACACTTCTCCAGAGTGGCTGTTGGCAATTTACATCCCACCCATCAGCGTAGCAAGGCTCCCATTTCTCCATGGCCGGTCCTGCATTTCTGGTTTGGACACTTTTGTCCGCATGGCCCTTTTGCCCGCTGGGAAGCGAGACTTCTTTGGAGCGCTGATTGGCCTTTCCAGGTTGCTTGGTTGGCCAAAAAGGGCGTATGCGTTTTTTCCTGAATATATTCAGGAAAAAACGCATACGCCCTTTTTGGCCAAGGGCATCATTGTCCACGTTTTGCCGCTTTTCATGTGCTTTCAAGGCGATTCGAATCTACCTCCTGAAATCTGTTTCCTGCAATTCTGCCTTGCTTTCAAAGCCTCTTCGTTGCCTTCCCTTAATATATTTGTGGACGAGAGGTATCATTTAAAACTCTGCAGGTTTGTGAATTGCAGTGCCCCTGAGCTCCATTTTTCAACTCGCTTTTTTGGGAGCTGGCCGCAAAAGCGCAGGATTGCTTCAGGCCCTCTTCTGGTTCTGGGGGGCAGGCTGAGCTTGTGCTTAATTCTTCTTCCTGATGGGAAAATAGAGTGACCTGTGCCTGTCCCAACACCTAGAGCTAGTCTCTCATTGGTTCCCCCTCTTCCCGTTCATCCTCAGGACAAATTGCAACCTGTACGGAACAGGAGGTTAAAGGTGCTGATTCTCCAAGGAGGGAGATGGCTAGTAAATCGGTTGGAATGGCGAACCCGAGCAAAGGAGATGAGAAATGAGGTGCGTTTTAGAAACCTTTCCCGATCACACGGTGTACCATCTTCTGGGTTTCTCATGCCTGTTTTCGACGTAGGAAGATGCCCTTGAACCTGGAGATTTGGGACCCATGGGATGGGTACCATGCAGTATTACTTGAAAGGGTCTGCGTTGGCTCACCCAACCTCACCGAACCTCTCAGCCCCAAGAGTGTCCACCCTTATGTCTCAATCAGCTGTGGGTCTAGATATGGTCAATCCAGGTTGCATCACAGCCCCTGAACGAATTTTGTAAGAATTTCTCTCTCTTTCACTGCCTTTGTTTCACGGGTTTTGAAAAGTAATTTATTTTTTTAATGGGGTTTAGCTGCTTTTCACGGCTGTGTTTATGCCGCTTTACACCCCCTTGACTCACTTACAGAGAGATATCAATACATAGGTTTGAAGATTCTTACTAGTCAGATATATTCTTGTGCGGTGAATAGGGGGTGTTGAGTCCAGTTCACTGAAAAAGGAATAGGTCTTGTCTCTTACATATTGGGTTTATGGAACGGTATCTGAGCTAATTTGAAACCCTTGTTTTATGCATCACCCCACCTCACCTTTCCCGTTCAGCAGCCATAGTGTGTTTCCTAAACGTGGGACTCTGTTCTGTTTTGCAATTCAGTTCAAGTGTAGCGGTTTTTACATTCCCTCTATAAGTGATATCTTATGATAAGTGTCTTTTTCTGTGTGACTTATTTCACTTAGAATCGTCGTACCTAAATCCACTCATCGTGCTGCTACTAGCCTTATGACGTTGATTTCATGGCTGAGTGATATTCCATTGTACATGAGGACCACAACTTCTTTATCCATTTTTCTCTTTCCTAGGATATTTAAGGTGTAATGAAGTGGGGGTTCTTGTCCACAGAGCAGCCCTAAACTTTGGGGTGCCTGTGTCTTGCTGATTTTTAGTTTTCCCAATTTATACGCCCATGAGTGGAAGTGCCCTATGCTCTCCAAGCTGTGTTTTTTAGATGTTTCAGAACACACCGTACACTTCTCCAGAGTGGCTGTTGGCAATTTACATCCCACCCATCAGCGTAGCAAGGCTCCCATTTCTCCATGGCCGGTCCTGCATTTCTGGTTTGGACACTTTTTTCCGCATGGCCCTTTTGCCCGCTGGGAAGCGAGACTTCTTTGGAGCGCTGATTGGCCTTTCCAGGTTGCTTGGTTGGCCAAAAAGGGCGTATGCGTTTTTTCCTGAATATATTCAGGAAAAAACGCATACGCCCTTTTTGGCCAAGGGCATCATTGTCCACGTTTTGCCGCTTTTCATGTGCTTTCAAGGCGATTCGAATCTACCTCCTGAAATCTGTTTCCTGCAATTCTGCCTTGCTTTCAAAGCCTCTTCGTTGCCTTCCCTTAATATATTTGTGGACGAGAGGTATCATTTAAAACTCTGCAGGTTTGTGAATTGCAGGGCCCCTGAGCTCCATTTTTCAACTCGCTTTTTTGGGAGCTGGCCGCAAAAGCGCAGGATTGCTTCAGACCCTCTTCTGGTTCTGGGGGGCAGGCTGAGCTTGTGCTTAATTCTTCTTCCTGATGGGAAAATAGAGTGACCTGTGCCTGTCCCAACACCTAGAGCTAGTCTCTCATTGGTTCCCCCTCTTCCCGTTCATCCTCAGGACAAATTGCAACCTGTACGGAACAGGAGGTTAAAGGTGCTGATTCTCCAAGGAGAGAGATGGCTAGTAAATCGGCTGGAATGGCGAACCCGAGTAAAGGAGATGAGAAATGAGGTGCGTTTTAGAAAACCTTTCCCGATCACACGGTGTACCATCTTCTGGGTTTCTCATGCCTGTTTTCGACGTAGGAAGATGCCCTTGAACCTGGAGATTTGGGACCCATGGGATGGGTACCATGCAGTATTACTTGAAAGGGTCTGCGTTGGCTCACCCAACCTCACCGAACCTCTCAGCCCCAAGAGTGTCCACCCTTATGTCTCAATCAGCTGTGGGTCTAGATATGGTCAATCCAGGTTGCATCACAGCCCCTGAACGAATTTTGTAAGAATTTCTCTCTCTTTCACTGCCTTTGTTTCACGGGTTTTGAAAAGGAATTTATTTTTATAATGGGGTTTAGCTGCTTTTCACGGCTGTGTTTATGCCGCTTTACACCCCCTTGACTCACTTACAGAGAGATATCAATACATAGGTTTGAAGATTCTTACTAGTCAGATATATTCTTGTGCGGTGAATAGGGGGTGTTGAGTCCAGTTCACTGAAAAAGGAATAGGTCTTGTCTCTTACATATTGGGTTTATGGAACGGTATCTGAGCTAATTTGAAACCCTTGTTTTATGCATCACCCCACCTCACCTTTCCCGTTCAGCAGCCATAGTGTGTTTTCTGAACGTGTGACTCTGTTCTGTTTTGTAATTCAGTTCAAGTGTAGCGGTTTTTACATTCCCTCTCTAAGTGATATCTTATGATAAGTGTCTTTTTCTGTGTGACTTATTTCACTTAGAATCGTCGTACCTAAATCCACTCATCGTGCTGCTACTAGCCTTATGACGTGGATTTCATGGCTGAGTGATATTCCATTGTACATGAGGACCACAACTTCTTTATCCATTTTTCTCTTTCCTAGGATATTTAAGGTGTAATGAAGTGGGGGTTCTTGTCAACAGAGCAGCCCTAAACTTTGGGGTGCCTGTGTCTTGCTGATTTTTAGTTTTCCCAATTTATACGCCCATGAGTGGAAGTGCCCTATGCTCTCCAAGCTGTGTTTTTTAGATGTTTCAGAACACACCGTACACTTCTCCAGAGTGGCTGTTGGCAATTTACATCCCACCCATCAGCGTAGCAAGGCTCCCATTTCTCCATGGCCGGTCCTGCATTTCTGGTTTGGACACTTTTTTCCGCATGGCCCTTTTGCCCGCTGGGAAGCGAGACTTCTTTGGAGCGCTGATTGGCCTTTCCAGGTTGCTTGGTTGGCCAAAAAGGGCGTATGCGTTTTTTCCTGAATATATTCAGGAAAAAACGCATACGCCCTTTTTGGCCAAGGGCATCATTGTCCACGTTTTGCCGCTTTTCATGTGCTTTCAAGGCGATTCGAATCTACCTCCTGAAATCTGTTTCCTGCAATTCTGCCTTGCTTTCAAAGCCTCTTCGTTGCCTTCCCTTAATATATTTGTGGACGAGAGGTATCATTTAAAACTCTGCAGGTTTGTGAATTGCAGTGCCCCTGAGCTCCATTTTTCAACTCGCTTTTTTGGGAGCTGGCCGCAAAAGCGCAGGATTGCTTCAGGCCCTCTTCTGGTTCTGGGGGGCAGGCTGAGCTTGTGCTTAATTCTTCTTCCTGATGGGA
Source organism: Balaenoptera acutorostrata (assembly GCF_949987535.1). NCBI lineage: Eukaryota > Metazoa > Chordata > Mammalia > Artiodactyla > Balaenopteridae > Balaenoptera > Balaenoptera acutorostrata. The sequence continues at coordinate 27,338 of NW_026645601.1, forward strand.
AAATAGAGTGACCTGTGCCTGTCCCAACACCTAGAGCTAGTCTCTCATTGGTTCCCCCTCTTCCCGTTCATCCTCAGGACAAATTGCAACCTGTACGGAACAGGAGGTTAAAGGTGCTGATTCTCCAAGGAGGGAGATGGCTAGTAAATCGGTTGGAATGGCGAACCCGAGCAAAGGAGATGAGAAATGAGGTGCGTTTTAGAAACCTTTCCCGATCACACGGTGTACCATCTTCTGGGTTTCTCATGCCTGTTTTCGACGTAGGAAGATGCCCTTGAACCTGGAGATTTGGGACCCATGGGATGGGTACCATGCAGTATTACTTGAAAGGGTCTGCGTTGGCTCACCCAACCTCACCGAACCTCTCAGCCCCAAGAGTGTCCACCCTTATGTCTCAATCAGCTGTGGGTCTAGATATGGTCAATCCAGGTTGCATCACAGCCCCTGAACGAATTTTGTAAGAATTTCTCTCTCTTTCACTGCCTTTGTTTCACGGGTTTTGAAAAGTAATTTATTTTTATAATGGGGTTTAGCTGCTTTTCACGGCTGTGTTTATGCTGCTTTACACCCCCTTGACTCACTTACAGAGAGATATCAATACATAGGTTTGAAGATTCTTACTAGTCAGATATATTCTTGTGCGGTGAATAGGGGGTGTTGAGTCCAGTTCACTGAAAAAGGAATAGGTCTTGTCTCTTACATATTGGGTTTATGGAACGGTATCTGAGCTAATTTGAAACCCTTGTTTTATGCATCACCCCACCTCACCTTTCCCGTTCAGCAGCCATAGTGTGTTTTCTGAACGTGTGACTCTGTTCTGTTTTGTAATTCAGTTCAAGTGTAGCGGTTTTTACATTCCCTCTCTAAGTGATATCTTATGATAAGTGTCTTTTTCTGTGTGACTTATTTCACTTAGAATCGTCGTACCTAAATCCACTCATCGTGCTGCTACTAGCCTTATGACGTGGATTTCCTGGCTGAGTGATATTCCATTGTACATGAGGACCACAACTTCTTTATCCATTTTTCTCTTTCCTAGGATATTTAAGGTGTAATGAAGTGGGGGTTCTTGTCCACAGAGCAGCCCTAAACTTTGGGGTGCCTGTGTCTTGCTGATTTTTAGTTTTCCCAATTTATACGCCCATGAGTGGAAGTGCCCTATGCTCTCCAAGCTGTGTTTTTTAGATGTTTCAGAACACACCGTACACTTCTCCAGAGTGGCTGTTGGCAATTTACATCCCACCCATCAGCGTAGCAAGGCTCCCATTTCTCCATGGCCGGTCCTGCATTTCTGGTTTGGACACTTTTTTCCGCATGGCCCTTTTGCCCGCTGGGAAGCGAGACTTCTTTGGAGCGCTGATTGGCCTTTCCAGGTTGCTTGGTTGGCCAAAAAGGGCGTATGCGTTTTTTCCTGAATATATTCAGGAAAAAACGCATACGCCCTTTTTGGCCAAGGGCATCATTGTCCACGTTTTGCCGCTTTTCATGTGCTTTCAAGGCGATTCGAATCTACCTCCTGAAATCTGTTTCCTGCAATTCTGCCTTGCTTTCAAAGCCTCTTCGTTGCCTTCCCTTAATATATTTGTGGACGAGAGGTATCATTTAAAACTCTGCAGGTTTGTGAATTGCAGGGCCCCTGAGCTCCATTTTTCAACTCGCTTTTTTGGGAGCTGGCCGCAAAAGCGCAGGATTGCTTCAGACCCTCTTCTGGTTCTGGGGGGCAGGCTGAGCTTGTGCTTAATTCTTCTTCCTGATGGGAAAATAGAGTGACCTGTGCCTGTCCCAACACCTAGAGCTAGTCTCTCATTGGTTCCCCCTCTTCCCGTTCATCCTCAGGACAAATTGCAACCTGTACGGAACAGGAGGTTAAAGGTGCTGATTCTCCAAGGAGAGAGATGGCTAGTAAATCGGCTGGAATGGCGAACCCGAGTAAAGGAGATGAGAAATGAGGTGCGTTTTAGAAAACCTTTCCCGATCACACGGTGTACCATCTTCTGGGTTTCTCATGCCTGTTTTCGACGTAGGAAGATGCCCTTGAACCTGGAGATTTGGGACCCATGGGATGGGTACCATGCAGTATTACTTGAAAGGGTCTGCGTTGGCTCACCCAACCTCACCGAACCTCTCAGCCCCAAGAGTGTCCACCCTTATGTCTCAATCAGCTGTGGGTCTAGATATGGTCAATCCAGGTTGCATCACAGCCCCTGAACGAATTTTGTAAGAATTTCTCTCTCTTTCACTGCCTTTGTTTCACGGGTTTTGAAAAGGAATTTATTTTTATAATGGGGTTTAGCTGCTTTTCACGGCTGTGTTTATGCCGCTTTACACCCCCTTGACTCACTTACAGAGAGATATCAATACATAGGTTTGAAGATTCTTACTAGTCAGATATATTCTTGTGCGGTGAATAGGGGGTGTTGAGTCCAGTTCACTGAAAAAGGAATAGGTCTTGTCTCTTACATATTGGGTTTATGGAACGGTATCTGAGCTAATTTGAAACCCTTGTTTTATGCATCACCCCACCTCACCTTTCCCGTTCAGCAGCCATAGTGTGTTTTCTGAACGTGTGACTCTGTTCTGTTTTGCAATTCAGTTCAAGTGTAGCGGTTTTTACATTCCCTCTCTAAGTGATATCTTATGATAAGTGTCTTTTTCTGTGTGACTTATTTCACTTAGAATCGTCGTACCTAAATCCACTCATCGTGCTGCTACTAGCCTTATGACGTGGATTTCATGGCTGAGTGATATTCCATTGTACATGAGGACCACAACTTCTTTATCCATTTTTCTCTTTCCTAGGATATTTAAGGTGTAATGAAGTGGGGGTTCTTGTCCACAGAGCAGCCCTAAACTTTGGGGTGCCTGTGTCTTGCTGATTTTTAGTTTTCCCAATTTATACGCCCATGAGTGGAAGTGCCCTATGCTCTCCAAGCTGTGTTTTTTAGATGTTTCAGAACACACCGTACACTTCTCCAGAGTGGCTGTTGGCAATTTACATCCCACCCATCAGCGTAGCAAGGCTCCCATTTCTCCATGGCCGGTCCTGCATTTCTGGTTTGGACACTTTTTTCCGCATGGTCCTTTTGCCCGCTGGGAAGCGAGACTTCTTTGGAGCGCTGATTGGCCTTTCCAGGTTGCTTGGTTGGCCAAAAAGGGCGTATGCGTTTTTTCCTGAATATATTCAGGAAAAAACGCATACGCCCTTTTTGGCCAAGGGCATCATTGTCCACGTTTTGCCGCTTTTCATGTGCTTTCAAGGCGATTCGAATCTACCTCCTGAAATCTGTTTCCTGCAATTCTGCCTTGCTTTCAAAGCCTCTTCGTTGCCTTCCCTTAATATATTTGTGGACGAGAGGTATCATTTAAAACTCTGCAGGTTTGTGAATTGCAGTGCCCCTGAGCTCCATTTTTCAACTCGCTTTTTTGGGAGCTGGCCGCAAAAGCGCAAGATTGCTTCAGGCCCTCTTCTGGTTCTGGGGGGCAGGCTGAGCTTGTGCTTAATTCTTCTTCCTGATGGGAAAATAGAGTGACCTGTGCCTGTCCCAACACCTAGAGCTAGTCTCTCATTGGTTCCCCCTCTTCCCGTTCATCCTCAGGACAAATTGCAACCTGTACGGAACAGGAGGTTAAAGGTGCTGATTCTCCAAGGAGGGAGATGGCTAGTAAATCGGTTGGAATGGCGAACCCGAGCAAAGGAGATGAGAAATGAGGTGCGTTTTAGAAACCTTTCCCGATCACACGGTGTACCATCTTCTGGGTTTCTCATGCCTGTTTTCGACGTAGGAAGATGCCCTTGAACCTGGAGATTTGGGACCCATGGGATGGGTACCATGCAGTATTACTTGAAAGGGTCTGCGTTGGCTCACCCAACCTCACCGAACCTCTCAGCCCCAAGAGTGTCCACCCTTATGTCTCAATCAGCTGTGGGTCTAGATATGGTCAATCCAGGTTGCATCACAGCCCCTGAACGAATTTTGTAAGAATTTCTCTCTCTTTCACTGCCTTTGTTTCACGGGTTTTGAAAAGTAATTTATTTTTATAATGGGGTTTAGCTGCTTTTCACGGCTGTGTTTATGCTGCTTTACACCCCCTTGACTCACTTACAGAGAGATATCAATACATAGGTTTGAAGATTCTTACTAGTCAGATATATTCTTGTGCGGTGAATAGGGGGTGTTGAGTCCAGTTCACTGAAAAAGGAATAGGTCTTGTCTCTTACATATTGGGTTTATGGAACGGTATCTGAGCTAATTTGAAACCCTTGTTTTATGCATCACCCCACCTCACCTTTCCCGTTCAGCAGCCATAGTGTGTTTTCTGAACGTGTGACTCTGTTCTGTTTTGTAATTCAGTTCAAGTGTAGCGGTTTTTACATTCCCTCTCTAAGTGATATCTTATGATAAGTGTCTTTTTCTGTGTGACTTATTTCACTTAGAATCGTCGTACCTAAATCCACTCATCGTGCTGCTACTAGCCTTATGACGTGGATTTCCTGGCTGAGTGATATTCCATTGTACATGAGGACCACAACTTCTTTATCCATTTTTCTCTTTCCTAGGATATTTAAGGTGTAATGAAGTGGGGGTTCTTGTCCACAGAGCAGCCCTAAACTTTGGGGTGCCTGTGTCTTGCTGATTTTTAGTTTTCCCAATTTATACGCCCATGAGTGGAAGTGCCCTATGCTCTCCAAGCTGTGTTTTTTAGATGTTTCAGAACACACCGTACACTTCTCCAGAGTGGCTGTTGGCAATTTACATCCCACCCATCAGCGTAGCAAGGCTCCCATTTCTCCATGGCCGGTCCTGCATTTCTGGTTTGGACACTTTTTTCCGCATGGCCCTTTTGCCCGCTGGGAAGCGAGACTTCTTTGGAGCGCTGATTGGCCTTTCCAGGTTGCTTGGTTGGCCAAAAAGGGCGTATGCGTTTTTTCCTGAATATATTCAGGAAAAAACGCATACGCCCTTTTTGGCCAAGGGCATCATTGTCCACGTTTTGCCGCTTTTCATGTGCTTTCAAGGCGATTCGAATCTACCTCCTGAAATCTGTTTCCTGCAATTCTGCCTTGCTTTCAAAGCCTCTTCGTTGCCTTCCCTTAATATATTTGTGGACGAGAGGTATCATTTAAAACTCTGCAGGTTTGTGAATTGCAGTGCCCCTGAGCTCCATTTTTCAACTCGCTTTTTTGGGAGCTGGCCGCAAAAGCGCAGGATTGCTTCAGGCCCTCTTCTGGTTCTGGGGGGCAGGCTGAGCTTGTGCTTAATTCTTCTTCCTGATGGGAAAATAGAGTGACCTGTGCCTGTCCCAACACCTAGAGCTAGTCTCTCATTGGTTCCCCCTCTTCCCGTTCATCCTCAGGACAAATTGCAACCTGTACGGAACAGGAGGTTAAAGGTGCTGATTCTCCAAGGAGAGAGATGGCTAGTAAATCGGCTGGAATGGCGAACCCGAGTAAAGGAGATGAGAAATGAGGTGCGTTTTAGAAAACCTTTCCCGATCACACGGTGTACCATCTTCTGGGTTTCTCATGCCTGTTTTCGACGTAGGAAGATGCCCTTGAACCTGGAGATTTGGGACCCATGGGATGGGTACCATGCAGTATTACTTGAAAGGGTCTGCGTTGGCTCACCCAACCTCACCGAACCTCTCAGCCCCAAGAGTGTCCACCCTTATGTCTCAATCAGCTGTGGGTCTAGATATGGTCAATCCAGGTTGCATCACAGCCCCTGAACGAATTTTGTAAGAATTTCTCTCTCTTTCACTGCCTTTGTTTCACGGGTTTTGAAAAGGAATTTATTTTTATAATGGGGTTTAGCTGCTTTTCACGGCTGTGTTTATGCCGCTTTACACCCCCTTGACTCACTTACAGAGAGATATCAATACATAGGTTTGAAGATTCTTACTAGTCAGATATATTCTTGTGCGGTGAATAGGGGGTGTTGAGTCCAGTTCACTGAAAAAGGAATAGGTCTTGTCTCTTACATATTGGGTTTATGGAACGGTATCTGAGCTAATTTGAAACCCTTGTTTTATGCATCACCCCACCTCACCTTTCCCGTTCAGCAGCCATAGTGTGTTTTCTGAACGTGTGACTCTGTTCTGTTTTGTAATTCAGTTCAAGTGTAGCGGTTTTTACATTCCCTCTCTAAGTGATATCTTATGATAAGTGTCTTTTTCTGTGTGACTTATTTCACTTAGAATCGTCGTACCTAAATCCACTCATCGTGCTGCTACTAGCCTTATGACGTGGATTTCATGGCTGAGTGATATTCCATTGTACATGAGGACCCCAACTTCTTTATCCATTTTTCTCTTTCCTAGGATATTTAAGGTGTAATGAAGTGGGGGTTCTTGTCAACAGAGCAGCCCTAAACTTTGGGGTGCCTGTGTCTTGCTGATTTTTAGTTTTCCCAATTTATACGCCCATGAGTGGAAGTGCCCTATGCTCTCCAAGCTGTGTTTTTTAGATGTTTCAGAACACACCGTACACTTCTCCAGAGTGGCTGTTGGCAATTTACATCCCACCCATCAGCGTAGCAAGGCTCCCATTTCTCCATGGCCGGTCCTGCATTTCTGGTTTGGACACTTTTTTCCGCATGGTCCTTTTGCCCGCTGGGAAGCGAGACTTCTTTGGAGCGCTGATTGGCCTTTCCAGGTTGCTTGGTTGGCCAAAAAGGGCGTATGCGTTTTTTCCTGAATATATTCAGGAAAAAACGCATACGCCCTTTTTGGCCAAGGGCATCATTGTCCACGTTTTGCCGCTTTTCATGTGCTTTCAAGGCGATTCGAATCTACCTCCTGAAATCTGTTTCCTGCAATTCTGCCTTGCTTTCAAAGCCTCTTCGTTGCCTTCCCTTAATATATTTGTGGACGAGAGGTATCATTTAAAACTCTGCAGGTTTGTGAATTGCAGTGCCCCTGAGCTCCATTTTTCAACTCGCTTTTTTGGGAGCTGGCCGCAAAAGCGCAGGATTGCTTCAGGCCCTCTTCTGGTTCTGGGGGGCAGGCTGAGCTTGTGCTTAATTCTTCTTCCTGATGGGAAAATAGAGTGACCTGTGCCTGTCCCAACACCTAGAGCTAGTCTCTCATTGGTTCCCCCTCTTCCCGTTCATCCTCAGGACAAATTGCAACCTGTACGGAACAGGAGGTTAAAGGTGCTGATTCTCCAAGGAGGGAGATGGCTAGTAAATCGGTTGGAATGGCGAACCCGAGCAAAGGAGATGAGAAATGAGGTGCGTTTTAGAAACCTTTCCCGATCACACGGTGTACCATCTTCTGGGTTTCTCATGCCTGTTTTCGACGTAGGAAGATGCCCTTGAACCTGGAGATTTGGGACCCATGGGATGGGTACCATGCAGTATTACTTGAAAGGGTCTGCGTTGGCTCACCCAACCTCACCGAACCTCTCAGCCCCAAGAGTGTCCACCCTTATGTCTCAATCAGCTGTGGGTCTAGATATGGTCAATCCAGGTTGCATCACAGCCCCTGAACGAATTTTGTAAAAATTTCTCTCTCTTTCACTGCCTTTGTTTCACGGGTTTTGAAAAGTAATTTATTTTTATAATGGGGTTTAGCTGCTTTTCACGGCTGTGTTTATGCTGCTTTACACCCCCTTGACTCACTTACAGAGAGATATCAATACATAGGTTTGAAGATTCTTACTAGTCAGATATATTCTTGTGCGGTGAATAGGGGGTGTTGAGTCCAGTTCACTGAAAAAGGAATAGGTCTTGTCTCTTACATATTGGGTTTATGGAACGGTATCGGAGCTAATTTGAAACCCTTGTTTTATGCATCACCCCACCTCACCTTTCCCGTTCAGCAGCCATAGTGTGTTTTCTGAACGTGTGACTCTGTTCTGTTTTGTAATTCAGTTCAAGTGTAGCGGTTTTTACATTCCCTCTCTAAGTGATATCTTATGATAAGTGTCTTTTTCTGTGTGACTTATTTCACTTAGAATCGTCGTACCTAAATCCACTCATCGTGCTGCTACTAGCCTTATGACGTGGATTTCCTGGCTGAGTGATATTCCATTGTACATGAGGACCACAACTTCTTTATCCATTTTTCTCTTTCCTAGGATATTTAAGGTGTAATGAAGTGGGGGTTCTTGTCCACAGAGCAGCCCTAAACTTTGGGGTGCCTGTGTCTTGCTGATTTTTAGTTTTCCCAATTTATACGCCCATGAGTGGAAGTGCCCTATGCTCTCCAAGCTGTGTTTTTTAGATGTTTCAGAACACACCGTACACTTCTCCAGAGTGGCTGTTGGCAATTTACATCCCACCCATCAGCGTAGCAAGGCTCCCATTTCTCCATGGCCGGTCCTGCATTTCTGGTTTGGACACTTTTTTCCGCATGGCCCTTTTGCCCGCTGGGAAGCGAGACTTCTTTGGAGCGCTGATTGGCCTTTCCAGGTTGCTTGGTTGGCCAAAAAGGGCGTATGCGTTTTTTCCTGAATATATTCAGGAAAAAACGCATACGCCCTTTTTGGCCAAGGGCATCATTGTCCACGTTTTGCCGCTTTTCATGTGCTTTCAAGGCGATTCGAATCTACCTCCTGAAATCTGTTTCCTGCAATTCTGCCTTGCTTTCAAAGCCTCTTCGTTGCCTTCCCTTAATATATTTGTGGACGAGAGGTATCATTTAAAACTCTGCAGCTTTGTGAATTGCAGTGCCCCTGAGCTCCATTTTTCAACTCGCTTTTTTGGGAGCTGGCCGCAAAAGCGCAGGATTGCTTCAGGCCCTCTTCTGGTTCTGGGGGGCAGGCTGAGCTTGTGCTTAATTCTTCTTCCTGATGGGAAAATAGAGTGACCTGTGCCTGTCCCAACACCTAGAGCTAGTCTCTCATTGGTTCCCCCTCTTCCCGTTCATCCTCAGGACAAATTGCAACCTGTACGGAACAGGAGGTTAAAGGTGCTGATTCTCCAAGGAGAGAGATGGCTAGTAAATCGGCTGGAATGGCGAACCCGAGTAAAGGAGATGAGAAATGAGGTGCGTTTTAGAAAACCTTTCCCGATCACACGGTGTACCATCTTCTGGGTTTCTCATGCCTGTTTTCGACGTAGGAAGATGCCCTTGAACCTGGAGATTTGGGACCCATGGGATGGGTACCATGCAGTATTACTTGAAAGGGTCTGCGTTGGCTCACCCAACCTCACCGAACCTCTCAGCCCCAAGAGTGTCCACCCTTATGTCTCAATCAGCTGTGGGTCTAGATATGGTCAATCCAGGTTGCATCACAGCCCCTGAACGAATTTTGTAAGAATTTCTCTCTCTTTCACTGCCTTTGTTTCACGGGTTTTGAAAAGGAATTTATTTTTATAATGGGGTTTAGCTGCTTTTCACGGCTGTGTTTATGCCGCTTTACACCCCCTTGACTCACTTACAGAGAGATATCAATACATAGGTTTGAAGATTCTTACTAGTCAGATATATTCTTGTGCGGTGAATAGGGGGTGTTGAGTCCAGTTCACTGAAAAAGGAATAGGTCTTGTCTCTTACATATTGGGTTTATGGAACGGTATCTGAGCTAATTTGAAACCCTTGTTTTATGCATCACCCCACCTCACCTTTCCCGTTCAGCAGCCATAGTGTGTTTTCTGAACGTGTGACTCTGTTCTGTTTTGTAATTCAGTTCAAGTGTAGCGGTTTTTACATTCCCTCTCTAAGTGATATCTTATGATAAGTGTCTTTTTCTGTGTGACTTATTTCACTTAGAATCGTCGTACCTAAATCCACTCATCGTGCTGCTACTAGCCTTATGACGTGGATTTCATGGCTGAGTGATATTCCATTGTACATGAGGACCACAACTTCTTTATCCATTTTTCTCTTTCCTAGGATATTTAAGGTGTAATGAAGTGGGGGTTCTTGTCAACAGAGCAGCCCTAAACTTTGGGGTGCCTGTGTCTTGCTGATTTTTAGTTTTCCCAATTTATACGCCCATGAGTGGAAGTGCCCTATGCTCTCCAAGCTGTGTTTTTTAGATGTTTCAGAACACACCGTACACTTCTCCAGAGTGGCTGTTGGCAATTTACATCCCACCCATCAGCGTAGCAAGGCTCCCATTTCTCCATGGCCGGTCCTGCATTTCTGGTTTGGACACTTTTTTCCGCATGGTCCTTTTGCCCGCTGGGAAGCGAGACTTCTTTGGAGCGCTGATTGGCCTTTCCAGGTTGCTTGGTTGGCCAAAAAGGGCGTATGCGTTTTTTCCTGAATATATTCAGGAAAAAACGCATACGCCCTTTTTGGCCAAGGGCATCATTGTCCACGTTTTGCCGCTTTTCATGTGCTTTCAAGGCGATTCGAATCTACCTCCTGAAATCTGTTTCCTGCAATTCTGCCTTGCTTTCAAAGCCTCTTCGTTGCCTTCCCTTAATATATTTGTGGACGAGAGGTATCATTTAAAACTCTGCAGGTTTGTGAATTGCAGTGCCCCTGAGCTCCATTTTTCAACTCGCTTTTTTGGGAGCTGGCCGCAAAAGCGCAGGATTGCTTCAGGCCCTCTTCTGGTTCTGGGGGGCAGGCTGAGCTTGTGCTTAATTCTTCTTCCTGATGGGAAAATAGAGTGACCTGTGCCTGTCCCAACACCTAGAGCTAGTCTCTCATTGGTTCCCCCTCTTCCCGTTCATCCTCAGGACAAATTGCAACCTGTACGGAACAGGAGGTTAAAGGTGCTGATTCTCCAAGGAGGGAGATGGCTAGTAAATCGGTTGGAATGGCGAACCCGAGCAAAGGAGATGAGAAATGAGGTGCGTTTTAGAAACCTTTCCCGATCACACGGTGTACCATCTTCTGGGTTTCTCATGCCTGTTTTCGACGTAGGAAGATGCCCTTGAACCTGGAGATTTGGGACCCATGGGATGGGTACCATGCAGTATTACTTGAAAGGGTCTGCGTTGGCTCACCCAACCTCACCGAACCTCTCAGCCCCAAGAGTGTCCACCCTTATGTCTCAATCAGCTGTGGGTCTAGATATGGTCAATCCAGGTTGCATCACAGCCCCTGAACGAATTTTGTAAGAATTTCTCTCTCTTTCACTGCCTTTGTTTCACGGGTTTTGAAAAGTAATTTATTTTTATAATGGGGTTTAGCTGCTTTTCACGGCTGTGTTTATGCTGCTTTACACCCCCTTGACTCACTTACAGAGAGATATCAATACATAGGTTTGAAGATTCTTACTAGTCAGATATATTCTTGTGCGGTGAATAGGGGGTGTTGAGTCCAGTTCACTGAAAAAGGAATAGGTCTTGTCTCTTACATATTGGGTTTATGGAACGGTATCTGAGCTAATTTGAAACCCTTGTTTTATGCATCACCCCACCTCACCTTTCCCGTTCAGCAGCCATAGTGTGTTTTCTGAACGTGTGACTCTGTTCTGTTTTGTAATTCAGTTCAAGTGTAGCGGTTTTTACATTCCCTCTCTAAGTGATATCTTATGATAAGTGTCTTTTTCTGTGTGACTTATTTCACTTAGAATCGTCGTACCTAAATCCACTCATCGTGCTGCTACTAGCCTTATGACGTGGATTTCCTGGCTGAGTGATATTCCATTGTACATGAGGACCACAACTTCTTTATCCATTTTTCTCTTTCCTAGGATATTTAAGGTGTAATGAAGTGGGGGTTCTTGTCCACAGAGCAGCCCTAAACTTTGGGGTGCCTGTGTCTTGCTGATTTTTAGTTTTCCCAATTTATACGCCCATGAGTGGAAGTGCCCTATGCTCTCCAAGCTGTGTTTTTTAGATGTTTCAGAACACACCGTACACTTCTCCAGAGTGGCTGTTGGCAATTTACATCCCACCCATCAGCGTAGCAAGGCTCCCATTTCTCCATGGCCGGTCCTGCATTTCTGGTTTGGACACTTTTTTCCGCATGGCCCTTTTGCCCGCTGGGAAGCGAGACTTCTTTGGAGCGCTGATTGGCCTTTCCAGGTTGCTTGGTTGGCCAAAAAGGGCGTATGCGTTTTTTCCTGAATATATTCAGGAAAAAACGCATACGCCCTTTTTGGCCAAGGGCATCATTGTCCACGTTTTGCCGCTTTTCATGTGCTTTCAAGGCGATTCGAATCTACCTCCTGAAATCTGTTTCCTGCAATTCTGCCTTGCTTTCAAAGCCTCTTCGTTGCCTTCCCTTAATATATTTGTGGACGAGAGGTATCATTTAAAACTCTGCAGGTTTGTGAATTGCAGTGCCCCTGAGCTCCATTTTTCAACTCGCTTTTTTGGGAGCTGGCCGCAAAAGCGCAGGATTGCTTCAGGCCCTCTTCTGGTTCTGGGGGGCAGGCTGAGCTTGTGCTTAATTCTTCTTCCTGATGGGAAAATAGAGTGACCTGTGCCTGTCCCAACACCTAGAGCTAGTCTCTCATTGGTTCCCCCTCTTCCCGTTCATCCTCAGGACAAATTGCAACCTGTACGGAACAGGAGGTTAAAGGTGCTGATTCTCCAAGGAGGGAGATGGCTAGTAAATCGGTTGGAATGGCGAACCCGAGCAAAGGAGATGAGAAATGAGGTGCGTTTTAGAAACCTTTCCCGATCACACGGTGTACCATCTTCTGGGTTTCTCATGCCTGTTTTCGACGTAGGAAGATGCCCTTGAACCTGGAGATTTGGGACCCATGGGATGGGTACCATGCAGTATTACTTGAAAGGGTCTGCGTTGGCTCACCCAATCTCACCGAACCTCTCAGCCCCAAGAGTGTCCACCCTTATGTCTCAATCAGCTGTGGGTCTAGATATGGTCAATCCAGGTTGCATCACAGCCCCTGAACGAATTTTGTAAGAATTTCTCTCTCTTTCACTGCCTTTGTTTCACGGGTTTTGAAAAGGAATTTATTTTTATAATGGGGTTTAGCTGCTTTTCACGGCTGTGTTTATGCCGCTTTACACCCCCTTGACTCACTTACAGAGAGATATCAATACATAGGTTTGAAGATTCTTACTAGTCAGATATATTCTTGTGCGGTGAATAGGGGGTGTTGAGTCCAGTTCACTGAAAAAGGAATAGGTCTTGTCTCTTACATATTGGGTTTATGGAACGGTATCTGAGCTAATTTGAAACCCTTGTTTTATGCATCACCCCACCTCACCTTTCCCGTTCAGCAGCCATAGTGTGTTTTCTGAACGTGTGACTCTGTTCTGTTTTGTAATTCAGTTCAAGTGTAGCGGTTTTTACATTCCCTCTCTAAGTGATATCTTATGATAAGTGTCTTTTTCTGTGTGACTTATTTCACTTAGAATCGTCGTACCTAAATCCACTCATCGTGCTGCTACTAGCCTTATGACGTGGATTTCATGGCTGAGTGATATTCCATTGTACATGAGGACCCCAACTTCTTTATCCATTTTTCTCTTTCCTAGGATATTTAAGGTGTAATGAAGTGGGGGTTCTTGTCAACAGAGCAGCCCTAAACTTTGGGGTGCCTGTGTCTTGCTGATTTTTAGTTTTCCCAATTTATACGCCCATGAGTGGAAGTGCCCTATGCTCTCCAAGCTGTGTTTTTTAGATGTTTCAGAACACACCGTACACTTCTCCAGAGTGGCTGTTGGCAATTTACATCCCACCCATCAGCGTAGCAAGGCTCCCATTTCTCCATGGCTGGTCCTGCATTTCTGGTTTGGACACTTTTTTCCGCATGGCCCTTTTGCCCGCTGGGAAGCGAGACTTCTTTGGAGCGCTGATTGGCCTTTCCAGGTTGCTTGGTTGGCCAAAAAGGGCGTATGCGTTTTTTCCTGAATATATTCAGGAAAAAACGCATACGCCCTTTTTGGCCAAGGGCATCATTGTCCACGTTTTGCCGCTTTTCATGTGCTTTCAAGGCGATTCGAATCTACCTCCTGAAATCTGTTTCCTGCAATTCTGCCTTGCTTTCAAAGCCTCTTCGTTGCCTTCCCTTAATATATTTGTGGACGAGAGGTATCATTTAAAACTCTGCAGGTTTGTGAATTGCAGTGCCCCTGAGCTCCATTTTTCAACTCGCTTTTTTGGGAGCTGGCCGCAAAAGCGCAGGATTGCTTCAGGCCCTCTTCTGGTTCTGGGGGGCAGGCTGAGCTTGTGCTTAATTCTTCTTCCTGATGGGAAAATAGAGTGACCTGTGCCTGTCCCAACACCTAGAGCTAGTCTCTCATTGGTTCCCCCTCTTCCCGTTCATCCTCAGGACAAATTGCAACCTGTACGGAACAGGAGGTTAAAGGTGCTGATTCTCCAAGGAGGGAGATGGCTAGTAAATCGGCTGGAATGGCGAACCCGAGCAAAGGAGATGAGAAATGAGGTGCGTTTTAGAAACCTTTCCCGATCACACGGTGTACCATCTTCTGGGTTTCTCATGCCTGTTTTCGACGTAGGAAGATGCCCTTGAACCTGGAGATTTGGGACCCATGGGATGGGTACCATGCAGTATTACTTGAAAGGGTCTGCGTTGGCTCACCCAACCTCACCGAACCTCTCAGCCCCAAGAGTGTCCACCCTTATGTCTCAATCAGCTGTGGGTCTAGATATGGTCAATCCAGGTTGCATCACAGCCCCTGAACGAATTTTGTAAGAATTTCTCTCCCTTTCACTGCCTTTGTTTCACGGGTTTTGAAAAGTAATTTATTTTTATAATGGGGTTTAGCTGCTTTTCACGGCTGTGTTTATGCCGCTTTACACCCCCTTGACTCACTTACAGAGAGATATCAATACATAGGTTTGAAGATTCTTACTAGTCAGATATATTCTTGTGCGGTGAATAGGGGGTGTTGAGTCCAGTTCACTGAAAAAGGAATAGGTCTTGTCTCTTACATATTGGGTTTATGGAACGGTATCTGAGCTAATTTGAAACCCTTGTTTTATGCATCACCCCACCTCACCTTTCCCGTTCAGCAGCCATAGTGTGTTTTCTGAACGTGTGACTCTGTTCTGTTTTGTAATTCAGTTCAAGTGTAGCGGTTTTTACATTCCCTCTCTAAGTGATATCTTATGATAAGTGTCTTTTTCTGTGTGACTTATTTCACTTAGAATCGTCGTACCTAAATCCACTCATCGTGCTGCTACTAGCCTTATGACGTGGATTTCATGGCTGAGTGATATTCCATTGTACATGAGGACCACAACTTCTTTATCCATTTTTCTCTTTCCTAGGATATTTAAGGTGTAATGAAGTGGGGGTTCTTGTCAACAGAGCAGCCCTAAACTTTGGGGTGCCTGTGTCTTGCTGATTTTTAGTTTTCCCAATTTATACGCCCATGAGTGGAAGTGCCCTATGCTCTCCAAGCTGTGTTTTTTAGATGTTTCAGAACACACCGTACACTTCTCCAGAGTGGCTGTTGGCAATTTACATCCCACCCATCAGCGTAGCAAGGCTCCCATTTCTCCATGGCCGGTCCTGCATTTCTGGTTTGGACACTTTTTTCCGCATGGCCCTTTTGCCCGCTGGGAAGCGAGACTTCTTTGGAGCGCTGATTGGCCTTTCCAGGTTGCTTGGTTGGCCAAAAAGGGCGTATGCGTTTTTTTCCTGAATATATTCAGGAAAAAACGCATACGCCCTTTTTGGCCAAGGGCATCATTGTCCACGTTTTGCCGCTTTTCATGTGCTTTCAAGGCGATTCGAATCTACCTCCTGAAATCTGTTTCCTGCAATTCTGCCTTGCTTTCAAAGCCTCTTCGTTGCCTTCCCTTAATATATTTGTGGACGAGAGGTATCATTTAAAACTCTGCATGTTTGTGAATTGCAGTGCCCCTGAGCTCCATTTTTCAACTCGCTTTTTTGGGAGCTGGCCGCAAAAGCACAGGATTGCTTCAGGCCCTCTTCTGGTTCTGGGGGGCAGGCTGAGCTTGTGCTTAATTCTTCTTCCTGATGGGAAAATAGAGTGACCTGTGCCTGTCCCAACACCTAGAGCTAGTCTCTCATTGGTTCCCCCTCTTCCCGTTCATCCTCAGGACAAATTGCAACCTGTACGGAACAGGAGGTTAAAGGTGCTGATTCTCCAAGGAGGGAGATGGCTAGTAAATCGGCTGGAATGGCGAACCCGAGCAAAGGAGATGAGAAATGAGGTGCGTTTTAGAAACCTTTCCCGATCACACGGTGTACCATTTTCTGGGTTTCTCATGCCTGTTTTCGACGTAGGAAGATGCCCTTGAACCTGGAGATTTGGGACCCATGGGATGGGTACCACGCAGTATTACTTGAAAGGGTCTGCGTTGGCTCACCCAACCTCACCGAACCTCTCAGCCCCAAGAGTGTCCACCCTTATGTCTCAATCAGCTGTGGGTCTAGATATGGTCAATCCAGGTTGCATCACAGCCCCTGAACGAATTTTGTAAGAATTTCTCTCTCTTTCACTGCCTTTGTTTCACGGGTTTTGAAAAGGAATTTATTTTTATAATGGGGTTTAGCTGCTTTTCACGGCTGTGTTTATGCCGCTTTATACCCCCTTGACTCACTTACAGAGAGATATCAATACATAGGTTTGAAGATTCTTACTAGTCAGATATATTCTTGTGCGGTGAATAGGGGGTGTTGAGTCCAGTTCACTGAAAAAGGAATAGGTCTTGTCTCTTACATATTGGGTTTATGGAACGGTATCTGAGCTAATTTGAAACCCTTGTTTTATGCATCACCCCACCTCACCTTTCCCGTTCAGCAGCCATAGTGTGTTTTCTGAACGTGTGACTCTGTTCTGTTTTGTAATTCAGTTCAAGTGTAGCGGTTTTTACATTCCCTCTCTAAGTGATATCTTATGATAAGTGTCTTTTTCTGTGTGACTTATTTCACTTAGAATCGTCGTACCTAAATCCACTCATCGTGCTGCTACTAGCCTTATGACGTGGATTTCATGGCTGAGTGATATTCCATTGTACATGAGGACCCCAACTTCTTTATCCATTTTTCTCTTTCCCTGGATATTTAAGGTGTAATGAAGTGGGGGTTCTTGTCAACAGAGCAGCCCTAAACTTTGGGGTGCCTGTGTCTTGCTGATTTTTAGTTTTCCCAATTTATACGCCCATGAGTGGAAGTGCCCTATGCTCTCCAAGCTGTGTTTTTTAGATGTTTCAGAACACACTGTACACTTCTCCAGAGTGGCTGTTGGCAATTTACATCCCACCCATCAGCGTAGCAAGGCTCCCATTTCTCCATGGCCGGTCCTGCATTTCTGGTTTGGACACTTTTTTCCGCATGGCCCTTTTGCCCGCTGGGAAGCGAGACTTCTTTGGAGCGCTGATTGGCCTTTCCAGGTTGCTTGGTTGGCCAAAAAGGGCGTATGCGTTTTTTCCTGAATATATTCAGGAAAAAACGCATACGCCCTTTTTGGCCAAGGGCATCATTGTCCACGTTTTGCCGCTTTTCATGTGCTTTCAAGGCGATTCGAATCTACCTCCTGAAATCTGTTTCCTGCAATTCTGCCTTGCTTTCAAAGCCTCTTCGTTGCCTTCCCTTAATATATTTGTGGACGAGAGGTATCATTTAAAACTCTGCAGGTTTGTGAATTGCAGTGCCCCTGAGCTCCATTTTTCAACTCGCTTTTTTGGGAGCTGGCCGCAAAAGCGCAGGATTGCTTCAGGCCCTCTTCTGGTTCTGGGGGGCAGGCTGAGCTTGTGCTTAATTCTTCTTCCTGATGGGAAAATAGAGTGACCTGTGCCTGTCCCAACACCTAGAGCTAGTCTCTCATTGGTTCCCCCTCTTCCCGTTCATCCTCAGGACAAATTGCAACCTGTACGGAACAGGAGGTTAAAGGTGCTGATTCTCCAAGGAGGGAGATGGCTAGTAAATCGGCTGGAATGGCGAACCCGAGCAAAGGAGATGAGAAATGAGGTGCGTTTTAGAAACCTTTCCCGATCACACGGTGTACCATCTTCTGGGTTTCTCATGCCTGTTTTCGACGTAGGAAGATGCCCTTGAACCTGGAGATTTGGGACCCATGGGATGGGTACCATGCAGTATTACTTGAAAGGGTCTGCGTTGGCTCACCCAACCTCACCGAACCTCTCAGCCCCAATAGTGTCCACCCTTATGTCTCAATCAGCTGTGGGTCTAGATATGGTCAATCCAGGTTGCATCACAGCCCCTGAACGAATTTTGTAAGAATTTCTCTCTCTTTCACTGCCTTTGTTTCACGGGTTTTGAAAAGTAATTTATTTTTATAATGGGGTTTAGCTGCTTTTCACGGCTGTGTTTATGCCGCTTTACACCCCCTTGACGCACTTACAGAGAGATATCAATACATAGGTTTGAAGATTCTTACTAGTCAGATATATTCTTGTGCGGTGAATAGGGGGTGTTGAGTCCAGTTCACTGAAAAAGGAATAGGTCTTGTCTCTTACATATTGGGTTTATGGAACGGTATCTGAGCTAATTTGAAACCCTTGTTTTATGCATCACCCCACCTCACCTTTCCCGTTCAGCAGCCATAGTGTGTTTTCTGAACGTGTGACTCTGTTCTGTTTTGTAATTCAGTTCAAGTGTAGCGGTTTTTACATTCCCTCTCTAAGTGATATCTTATGATAAGTGTCTTTTTCTGTGTGACTTATTTCACTTAGAATCGTCGTACCTAAATCCACTCATCGTGCTGCTACGAGCCTTATTACGTGGATTTCATGGCTGAGTGATATTCCATTGTACATGAGGACCACCACTTCTTTATCCATTTTTCGCTTTCCTAGGATATTTAAGGTGTAATGAAGTGGGGGTTCTTGTCAACAGAGCAGCCCTAAACTTTGGGGTGCCTGTGTCTTGCTGATTTTTAGTTTTCCCAATTTATACGCCCATGAGTGGAAGTGCCCTATGCTCTCCAAGCTGTGTTTTTTAGATGTTTCAGAACACACCGTACACTTCTCCAGAGTGGCTGTTGGCAATTTACATCCCACCCATCAGCGTAGCAAGGCTCCCATTTCTCCATGGCCGGTCCTGCATTTCTGGTTTGGACACTTTTTTCCGCATGGCCCTTTTGCCCGCTGGGAAGCGAGACTTCTTTGGAGCGCTGATTGGCCTTTCCAGGTTGCTTGGTTGGCCAAAAAGGGCGTATGCGTTTTTTCCTGAATATATTCAGGAAAAAACGCATACGCCCTTTTTGGCCAAGGGCATCATTGTCCACGTTTTGCCGCTTTTCATGTGCTTTCAAGGCGATTCGAATCTACCTCCTGAAATCTGTTTCCTGCAATTCTGCCTTGCTTTCAAAGCCTCTTCGTTGCCTTCCCTTAATATATTTGTGGACGAGAGGTATCATTTAAAACTCTGCAGGTTTGTGAATTGCAGTGCCCCTGAGCTCCATTTTTCAACTCGCTTTTTTGGGAGCTGGCCGCAAAAGCGCAGGATTGCTTCAGGCCCTCTTCTCGTTCTGGGGGGCAGGCTGAGCTTGTGCTTAATTCTTCTTCCTGATGGGAAAATAGAGTGACCTGTGCCTGTCCCAACACCTAGAGCTAGTCTCTCATTGGTTCCCCCTCTTCCCGTTCATCCTCAGGACAAATTGCAACCTGTACGGAACAGTAGGTTAAAGGTGCTGATTCTCCAAGGAGGGAGATGGCTAGTAAATCGGTTGGAATGGCGAACCCGAGCAAAGGAGATGAGAAATGAGGTGCGTTTTAGAAACCTTTCCCGATCACACGGTGTACCATCTTCTGGGTTTCTCATGCCTGTTTTCGACGTAGGAAGATGCCCTTGAACCTGGAGATTTGGGACCCATGGGATGGGTACCATGCAGTATTACTTGAAAGGGTCTACGTTGGCTCACCCAACCTCACCGAACTCTCAGCCCCAAGAGTGTCCACCCTTATGTCTCAATCAGCTGTGGGTCTAGATATGGTCAATCCAGGTTGCATCACAGCCCCTGAACGAATTTTGTAAGAATTTCTCTCTCTTTCACTGCCTTTGTGTCACGGGTTTTGAAAAGTAATTTATTTTTATAATGGGGTTTAGCTGCTTTTCACGGCTGTGTTTATGCCGCTTTACACCCCCTTGACTCACTTACAGAGAGATATCAATACATAGGTTTGAAGATTCTTACTAGTCAGATATATTCTTGTGCGGTGAATAGGGGGTGTTGAGTCCAGTTCACTGAAAAAGGAATAGGTCTTGTCTCTTACATATTGGGTTTATGGAACGGTATCTGAGCTAATTTGAAACCCTTGTTTTATGCATCACCCCACCTCACCTTTCCCGTTCAGCAGCCATAGTGTGTTTTCTGAACGTGTGACTCTGTTCTGTTTTGTAATTCAGTTCAAGTGTAGCGGTTTTTACATTCCCTCTCTAAGTGATATCTTATGATAAGTGTCTTTCTCTGTGTGACTTATTTCACTTAGAATCGTCGTACCTAAATCCACTCATCGTGCTGCTACTAGCCTTATGACGTGGATTTCCTGGCTGAGTGATATTCCATTGTACATGAGGACCACAACTTCTTTATTCATTTTTCGCTTTCCTAGGATATTTAAGGTGTAATGAAGTGGGGGTTCTTGTCAACAGAGCAGCCCTAAACTTTGGGGTGCCTGTGTCTTGCTGATTTTTAGTTTTCCCAATTTATACGCCCATGAGTGGAAGTGCCATATGCTCTCCAAGCTGTGTTTTTTAGATGTTTCAGAACACACCGTACACTTCTCCAGAGTGGCTGTTGGCAATTTACATCCCACCCATCAGCGTAGCAAGGCTCCCATTTCTCCATGGCCGGTCCTGCATTTCTGGTTTGGACACTTTTTTCCGCATGGCCCTTTTGCCCGCTGGGAAGCGAAACTTCTTTGGAGCGCTGATTGGCCTTTCCAGGTTGCTTGGTTGGCCAAAAAGGGCGTATGCGTTTTTTCCTGAATATATTCAGGAAAAAACGCATACGCCCTTTTTGGCCAAGGGCATCATTGTCCACGTTTTGCCGCTTTTCATGTGCTTTCAAGGCGATTCGAATCTACCTCCTGAAATCTGTTTCCTGCAATTCTGCCTTGCTTTCAAAGCCTCTTCGTTGCCTTCCCTTAATATATTTGTGGACGAGAGGTATCATTTAAAACTCTGCAGGTTTGTGAATTGCAGTGCCCCTGAGCTCCATTTTTCAACTCGCTTTTTTGGGAGCTGGCCGCAAAAGCGCAGGATTGCTTCAGGCCCTCTTCTCGTTCTGGGGGGCAGGCTGAGCTTGTGCTTAATTCTTCTTCCTGATGGGAAAATAGAGTGACCTGTGCCTGTCCCAACACTTAGAGCTAGTCTCTCATTGGTTCCCCCTCTTCCCGTTCATCCTCAGGACAAATTGCAACCTGTACGGAACAGGAGGTTAAAGGTGCTGATTCTCCAAGGAGGGAGATGGCTAGTAAATCGGTTGGAATGGCGAACCCGAGCAAAGGAGATGAGAAATGAGGTGCGTTTTAGAAACCTTTCCCGATCACACGGTGTACCATCTTCTGGGTTTCTCATGCCTGTTTTCGACGTAGGAAGATGCCCTTGAACCTGGAGATTTGGGACCCATGGGATGGGTACCATGCAGTATTACTTGAAAGGGTCTACGTTGGCTCACCCAACCTCACCGAACCTCTCAGCCCCAAGAGTGTCCACCCTTATGTCTCAATCAGCTGTGGGTCTAGATATGGTCAATCCAGGTTGCATCACAGCCCCTGAACGAATTTTGTAAGAATTTCTCTCTCTTTCACTGCCTTTGTTTCACGGGTTTTGAAAAGTAATTTATTTTTATAATGGGGTTTAGCTGCTTTTCACGGCTGTGTTTATGCCGCTTTACACCCCCTTGACGCACTTACAGAGAGATATCAATACATAGGTTTGAAGATTCTTACTAGTCAGATATATTCTTGTGCGGTGAATAGGGGGTGTTGAGTCCAGTTCACTGAAAAAGGAATAGGTCTTGTCTCTTACATATTGGGTTTATGGAACGGTATCTGAGCTAATTTGAAACCCTTGTTTTATGCATCACCCCACCTCACCTTTCCCGTTCAGCAGCCATAGTGTTTTCTGAACGTGTGACTCTGTTCTGTTTTGTAATTCAGTTCAAGTGTAGCGGTTTTTACATTCCCTCTCTAAGTGATATCTTATGATAAGTGTCTTTTTCTGTGTGACTTATTTCACTTAGAATCGTCGTACCTAAATCCACTCATCGTGCTGCTACTAGCCTTATGACGTGGATTTCATGGCTGAGTGATATTCCATTGTACATGAGGACCACAACTTCTTTATCCATTTTTCTCTTTCCTAGGATATTTAAGGTGTAATGAAGTGGGGGTTCTTGTCAACAGAGCAGCCCTAAACTTTGGGGTGCCTGTGTCTTGCTGATTTTTAGTTTTCCCAATTTATACGCCCATGAGTGGAAGTGCCCTATGCTCTCCAAGCTGTGTTTTTTAGATGTTTCAGAACACACTGTACACTTCTCCAGAGTGGCTGTTGGCAATTTACATCCCACCCATCAGCGTAGCAAGGCTCCCATTTCTCCATGGCCGGTCCTGCATTTCTGGTTTGGACACTTTTTTCCGCATGGCCCTTTTGCCCGCTGGGAAGCGAGACTTCTTTGGAGCGCTGATTGGCCTTTCCAGGTTGCTTGGTTGGCCAAAAAGGGCGTATGCGTTTTTTCCTGAATATATTCAGGAAAAAACGCATACGCCCTTTTTGGCCAAGGGCATCATTGTCCACGTTTTGCCGCTTTTCATGTGCTTTCAAGGCGATTCGAATCTACCTCCTGAAATCTGTTTCCTGCAATTCTGCCTTGCTTTCAAAGCCTCTTCGTTGCCTTCCCTTAATATATTTGTGGACGAGAGGTATCATTTAAAACTCTGCAGGTTTGTGAATTGCAGTGCCCCTGAGATCCATTTTTCAACTCGCTTTTTTGGGAGCTGGCCGCAAAAGCGCAGGATTGCTTCAGGCCCTCTTCTGGTTCTGGGGGGCAGGCTGAGCTTGTGCTTAATTCTTCTTCCTGATGGGAAAATAGAGTGACCTGTGCCTGTCCCAACACCTAGAGCTAGTCTCTCATTGGTTCCCCCTCTTCCCGTTCATCCTCAGGACAAATTGCAACCTGTACGGAACAGGAGGTTAAAGGTGCTGATTCTCCAAGGAGGGAGATGGCTAGTAAATCGGCTGGAATGGCGAACCCGAGCAAAGGAGATGAGAAATGAGGTGCGTTTTAGAAACCTTTCCCGATCACACGGTGTACCATCTTCTGGGTTTCTCATGCCTGTTTTCGACGTAGGAAGATGCCCTTGAACCTGGAGATTTGGGACCCATGGGATGGGTACCATGCAGTATTACTTGAAAGGGTCTGCGTTGGCTCACCCAACCTCACCGAACCTCTCAGCCCCAAGAGTGTCCACCCTTATGTCTCAATCAGCTGTGGGTCTAGATATGGTCAATCCAGGTTGCATCACAGCCCCTGAACGAATTTTGTAAGAATTTCTCTCTCTTTCACTGCCTTTGTTTCACGGGTTTTGAAAAGTAATTTATTTTTATAATGGGGTTTAGCTGCTTTTCACGGCTGTGTTTATGCCGCTTTACACCCCCTTGACGCACTTACAGAGAGATATCAATACATAGGTTTGAAGATTCTTACTAGTCAGATATATTCTTGTGCGGTGAATAGGGGGTGTTGAGTCCAGTTCACTGAAAAAGGAATAGGTCTTGTCTCTTACATATTGGGTTTATGGAACGGTATCTGAGCTAATTTGAAACCCTTGTTTTATGCATCACCCCACCTCACCTTTCCCGTTCAGCAGCCATAGTGTGTTTTCTAAACGTGTGACTCTGTTCTGTTTTGCAATTCAGTTCAAGTGTAGCGGTTTTTACATTCCCTCTATAAGTGATATCTTATGATAAGTGTCTTTTTCTGTGTGACTTATTTCACTTAGAATCGTCGTACCTAAATCCACTCATCGTGCTGCTACTAGCCTTATGACGTTGATTTCATGGCTGAGTGATATTCCATTGTACATGAGGACCACAACTTCTTTATCCATTTTTCTCTTTCCTAGGATATTTAAGGTGTAATGAAGTGGGGGTTCTTGTCAACAGAGCAGCCCTAAACTTTGGGGTGCCTGTGTCTTGCTGATTTTTAGTTTTCCCAATTTATACGCCCATGAGTGGAAGTGCCCTATGCTCTCCAAGCTGTGTTTTTTAGATGTTTCAGAACACACCGTACACTTCTCCAGAGTGGCTGTTGGCAATTTACATCCCACCCATCAGCGTAGCAAGGCTCCCATTTCTCCATGGCCGGTCCTGCATTTCTGGTTTGGACACTTTTTTCCGCATGGCCCTTTTGCCCGCTGGGAAGCGAGACTACTTTGGAGCGCTGATTGGCCTTTCCAGGTTGCTTGGTTTGCCAAAAAGGGCATATGCGTTTTTTCCTGAATATATTCAGGAAAAAACGCATACGCCCTTTTTGGCCAAGGGCATCATTGTCCACGTTTTGCCGCTTTTCATGTGCTTTCAAGGCGATTCGAATCTACCTCCTGAAATCTGTTTCCTGCAATTCTGCCTTGCTTTCAAAGCCTCTTCGTTGCCTTCCCTTAATATATTTGTGGACGAGAGGTATCATTTAAAACTCTGCAGGTTTCTGAATTGCAGTGCCCCTGAGCTCCATTTTTCAACTCGCTTTTTTGGGAGCTGGCCGCAAAAGCGCAGGATTGCTTCAGGCCCTCTTCTGGTTCTGGGGGGCAGGCTGAGCTTGTGCTTAATTCTTCTTCCTGATGGGAAAATAGAGTGACCTGTGCCTTTCCCAACCACTAGAGCTAGTCTCTCATTGGTTCCCCCTCTTCCCGTTCATCCTCAGGACAAATTGCAACCTGTACGGAACAGGAGGTTAAAGGTGCTGATTCTCCAAGGAGGGAGATGGCTAGTAAATCGGCTGGAATGGCGAACCCGAGCCAAGGAGATGAGAAATGAGGTGCGTTTTAGAAACCTTTCCCGATCACACGGTGTACCATCTTCTGGGTTTCTCATGCCTGTTTTCGATGTAGGAAGATGCCCTTGAACCTGGAGATTTGGGAACCATGGGATGGGTACCATGCAGTATTACTTGAAAGGGTCTGCGTTGGCTCCCCCAACCTCACCGAACCTCTCAGCCCCAAGAGTGTCCACCCTTATGTCTCAATCAGCTGTGGGTCTAGATATGGTCAATCCAGGTTGCATCACAGCCCCTGAACGAATTTTGTAAGAATTTCTCTCTCTTTCACTGTCTTTGTTTCACTGGTTTTGAAAAGTAATTTATTTTTATAATGGGGTTTAGCTGCTTTCCAGGGCTGTGTTTATGCCGCTTTACACCCCCTTGACTCACTTACAGAGAGATATCAATACATAGGTTTGAAGATTCTTACTAGTCAGATATATTCTTGTGCGGTGAATAGGGGGTGTTGAGTCCAGGTCACAAAAAAGGAATAGGTCTTGTCTCTTACATATTGGGTTTATGGAACGGTATCTGAGCTAATTTGAAACCCTTGTTTTATGCATCACCCCACCTCACCTTTCCCGTTCAGCAGCCATAGTGTGTTTTCTAAACATGTGACTCTGTTCTGTTTTGCAATTCAGTTCAAGTGTAGCGGTTTTTACATTCCCTCTATAAGTGATATCTTATGATAAGTGTCTTTTTCTGTGTGACTTATTTCACTTAGAATCGTCGTACCTAAATCCACTCATCGTGCTGCTACTAGCATTATGACGTTGATTTCATGGCTGAGTGATATTCCATTGTACATGAGGACCACAACTTCTTTATCCATTTTTCTCTTTCCTAGGATATTTAAGGTGTAATGAAGTGGGGGTTCTTGTCAACAGAGCAGCCCTAAACTTTGGGGTGCCTGTGTCTTGCTGATTTCTAGTTTTCCCAATTTATACGCCCATGAGTGGAAGTGCCCTATGCTCTCCAAGCTTTGTTTTTTAGATGTTTCAGAACACACCGTACACGTCTCCAGAGTGGCTGTTGGCAATTTACATCCCACCCATCAGCGGAGCAAGGCTGCCATTTCTCCATGGCCAGTCCTGCATTTCTGGTTTGGACACTTTTTTCCGCATGGCCCATTTGCCTGCTGGGAAGCGAGACTTCTTTGGAGCGCTGATTTGCCTTTCCAGGTTGCTTGGTTGGCCAAAAAGGGCGTATGCGTTTTTTCCTGAATATATTCAGGAAAAAACGCTTACGCCCTTTTTGGCCAAGGGCATCATTGTCCACGTTTTGCCGCTTTTCATGTGCTTTCAAGGCGATTCGAATCTACCTGCTGAAATCTGTTTCCTGCAATTCTGCCTTGCTTTCAAAGCCTCTTCGTTGCCTTCCCTTAATATATTTGTGGACGAGAGGTATCATTTAAAACTCTGCAGGTTTGTGAATTGCAGTGCCCCTGAGCTCCATTTTCCAACTCGCTTTTTTGGGAGCTGGCCGCAAAAGCTCAGGATTGCTTCAGGCCCTCTTCTGGTTCTGGGGGGCAGGCTGAGCTTGTGCTTAATTCTTCTTCCTGATGGGAAAATAGAGTGACCTGTGCCTTTCCCAACCACTAGAGCTAGTCTCTCATTGGTTCCCCCTCTTCCCGTTCATCCTCAGGACAAATTGCAACCTGTACGGAACAGGAGGTTAAAGGTGCTGATTCTCCAAGGAGGGAGATGGCTAGTAAATCGGCTGGAATGGCGAACCCGAGCCAAGGAGATGAGAAATGAGGTGCGTTTAAGAAACCTTTCCCGATCACACGGTGTACCATCTTCTGGGTTTCTCATGCATGTTTTCGATGTAGGAAGATGCCCTTGAACCTGGAGATTTGGGACCCATGGGATGGGTACCATGCAGTATTACTTGAAAGGGTCTGCGTTGGCTCCCCCAACCTCACCGAACCTCTAAGCCCCAAGAGTGTCCACCCTTATGTCTCAATCAGCTGTGGGTCTAGATATGGTCAATCCAGGTTGCATCACAGCCTCTATACGAATTTTGTAAGAATTTCTCTCTCTTTCACTGTCTTTGTTTCACTGGTTTTGAAAAGTAATTTATTTTTATAATGGGGTTTAGCTGCTTTTCAGGGCTGTGTTTATGCCGCTTTACACCCCCTTGACTCACTTACAGAGAGATATCAATACATAGGTTTGAAGATTCTTACTAGTCAGATATATTCTTGTGCGGTGAATAGGGGGTGTTGAGTCCAGGTCACTGAAAAAGGAATAGGTCTTGTCTCTTACATATTGGGTTTATGGAACGGTATCTGAGCTAATTTGAAACCCTTGTTTTATGCATCACCCCACCTCACCTTTCCCGTTCAGCAGCCATAGTGTGTTTTCTAAACGTGTGACTCTGTTCTGTTTTGCAATTCAGTTCAAGTGTAGCGGTTTTTACATTCCCTCTATAAGTGATATCTTATGATAAGTGTCTTTTTCTGTGTGACTTATTTCACTTAGAATCGTCGTACCTAAATCCACTCATCGTGCTGCTACTAGCCTTATGACGTTGATTTCATGGCTGAGTGATATTCCATTGTACATGAGGACCACAACTTCTTTATCCATTTTTCGCTTTCCTAGGATATTTAAGGTGTAATGAAGTGGGGGTTCTTGTCAACAGAGCAGCCCTAAACTTTGGGGTGCCTGTGTCTTGCTGATTTTTAGTTTTCCCAATTCATACGCCCATGAGTGGAAGTGCCCTATGCTCTCCAAGCTGTGTTTTTTAGATGTTTCAGAACACACCGTACAGTTCTCCAGAGTGGCTGTTGGCAATTTACATCCCACCCATCAGCGTAGCAAGGCTCCCATTTCTCCATGGCCGGTCCTGCATTTCTGGTTTGGACACTTTTTTCCGCATGGCCCTTTTGCCCGCTGGGAAGCGAGACTTCTTTGGAGCGCTGATTTGCCTTTCCAGGTTGCTTGGTTGGCCAAAAAGGGCGTATGCGTTTTTTCCTGAATATATTCAGGAAAAAACGCATACGCCCTTTTTGGCCAAGGGCATCATTGTCCACGTTTTGCCGCTTTTCATGTGCTTTCAAGGCGATTCGAATCTACCTCCTTAAAACTGTTTCCTGCAATTCTGCCTTGCTTTCAAAGCCTCTTCGTTGCCTTCCCTTAATATTTTTGTGGACGAGTGGTATCATTTAAAACTCTGCAGGTTTGTGAATTGCAGGGCCCCTGAGCTCCATTTTTCAACTCGCTTTTTTGGGAGCTGGCCGCAAAAGCGCAGGATTGCTTCAGGCCCTCTTCTGGTTCTGGGGGGCAGGCTGTGCTTGTGCTTAATTCTTCTTCCTGATGGGAAAATAGAGTGACCTGTGCCTGTCCCAACACCTAGAGCTAGTCTCTCATTGGTTCCCCCTCTTCCCGTTCATCCTCAGGACAAATTGCAACCTGTACGGAACAGGAGGTTAAAGGTGCTGATTCTCCAAGGAGGGAGATGGCTAGTAAATCGGCTGGAATGGCGAACCCGAGCCAAGGAGATGAGAAATGAGGTGCGTTTTAGAAACCTTTCCCGATCACACGGTGTACCATCTTCTGGGTTTCTCATGCCTGTTTTCGATGTAGGAAGATGCCCTTGAACCTGGAGATTTGGGAACCATGGGATGGGTACCATGCAGTATTACTTGAAAGGGTCTGCGTTGGCTCCCCCAACCTCACCGAACCTCTCAGCCCCAAGAGTGTCCACCCTTATGTCTCAATCAGCTGTGGGTCTAGATATGGTCAATCCAGGTTGCATCACAGCCCCTGAACGAATTTTGTAAGAATTTCTCTCTCTTTCACTGTCTTTGTTTCACTAGTTTGGAAAAGTAATTTATTTTTATAATGGGGTTTAGCTGCTTTCCAGGGCTGTGTTTATGCCGCTTTACACCCCCTTGACTCACTTACAGAGAGATATCAATACATAGGTTTGAAGATTCTTACTAGTCAGATATATTCTTGTGCGGTGAATAGGGGGTGTTGAGTCCAGGTCACAAAAAAGGAATAGGTCTTGTCTCTTACATATTGGGTTTATGGAACGGTATCTGAGCTAATTTGAAACCCTTGTTTTATGCATCACCCCACCTCACCTTTCCCGTTCAGCAGCCATAGTGTGTTTTCTAAACGTGTGACTCTGTTCTGTTTTGCAATTCAGTTCAAGTGTAGCGGTTTTTACATTCCCTCTATAAGTGATATCTTATGATAAGTGTCTTTTTCTGTGTGACTTATTTCACTTAGAATCGTCGTACCTAAATCCACTCATCGTGCTGCTACTAGCATTATGACGTTGATTTCATGGCTGAGTGATATTCCATTGTACATGAGGACCACAACTTCTTTATCCATTTTTCTCTTTCCTAGGATATTTAAGGTGTAATGAAGTGGGGGTTCTTGTCAACAGAGCAGCCCTAAACTTTGGGGTGCCTGTGTCTTGCTGATTTCTAGTTTTCCCAATTTATACGCCCATGAGTGGAAGTTCCCTATGCTCTCCAAGCTTTGTTTTTTAGATGTTTCAGAACACACCGTACACGTCTCCAGAGTGGCTGTTGGCAATTTACATCCCACCCATCAGCGGAGCAAGGCTGCCATTTCTCCATGGCCGGTCCTGCATTTCTGGTTTGGACACTTTTTTCCGCATGGCCCATTTGCCTGCTGGGAAGCGAGACTTCTTTGGAGCGCTGATTTGCCTTTCCAGGTTGCTTGGTTGGCCAAAAAGGGCGTATGCGTTTTTTCCTGAATATATTCAGGAAAAAACGCTTACGCCCTTTTTGGCCAAGGGCATCATTGTCCACGTTTTGCCGCTTTTCATGTGCTTTCAAGGCGATTCGAATCTACCTGCTGAAATCTGTTTCCTGCAATTCTGCCTTGCTTTCAAAGCCTCTTCGTTGCCTTCACTTAATATATTTGTGGACGAGAGGTATCATTTAAAACTCTGCAGGTTTGTGAATTGCAGTGCCCCTGAGCTCCATTTTCCAACTCGCTTTTTTGGGAGCTGGCCGCAAAAGCTCAGGATTGCTTCAGGCCCTCTTCTGGTTCTGGGGGGCAGGCTGAGCTTGTGCTTAATTCTTCTTCCTGATGGGAAAATAGAGTGACCTGTGCCTTTCCCAACCACTAGAGCTAGTCTCTCATTGGTTCCCCCTCTTCCCGTTCATCCTCAGGACAAATTGCAACCTGTACGGAACAGGAGGTTAAAGGTGCTGATTCTCCAAGGAGGGAGATGGCTAGTAAATCGGCTGGAATGGCGAACCCGAGCCAAGGAGATGAGAAATGAGGTGCGTTTAAGAAACCTTTCCCGATCACACGGTGTACCATCTTCTGGGTTTCTCATGCATGTTTTCGATGTAGGAAGATGCCCTTGAACCTGGAGATTTGGGACCCATGGGATGGGTACCATGCAGTATTACTTGAAAGGGTCTGCGTTGGCTCCCCCAACCTCACCGAACCTCTAAGCCCCAAGAGTGTCCACCCTTATGTCTCAATCAGCTGTGGGTCTAGATATGGTCAATCCAGGTTGCATCACAGCCTCTGAACGAATTTTGTAAGAATTTCTCTCTCTTTCACTGTCTTTGTTTCACTGGTTTTGAAAAGTAATTTATTTTTATAATGGGGTTTAGCTGCTTTTCAGGGCTGTGTTTATGCCGCTTTACACCCCCTTGACTCACTTACAGAGAGATATCAATACATAGGTTTGAAGATTCTTACTAGTCAGATATATTCTTGTGCGGTGAATAGGGGGTGTTGAGTCCAGGTCACTGAAAAAGGAATAGGTCTTGTCTCTTACATATTGGGTTTATGGAACGGTATCTGAGCTAATTTGAAACCCTTGTTTTATGCATCACCCCACCTCACCTTTCCCGTTCAGCAGCCATAGTGTGTTTTCTAAACGTGTGACTCTGTTCTGTTTTGCAATTCAGTTCAAGTGTAGCGGTTTTTACATTCCCTCTATAAGTGATATCTTATGATAAGTGTCTTTTTCTGTGTGACTTATTTCACTTAGAATCGTCGTACCTAAATCCACTCATCGTGCTGCTACTAGCCTTATGACGTTGATTTCATGGCTGAGTGATATTCCATTGTACATGAGGACCACAACTTCTTTATCCATTTTTCGCTTTCCTAGGATATTTAAGGTGTAATGAAGTGGGGGTTCTTGTCAACAGAGCAGCCCTAAACTTTGGGGTGCCTGTGTCTTGCTGATTTTTAGTTTTCCCAATTCATACGCCCATGAGTGGAAGTGCCCTATGCTCTCCAAGCTGTGTTTTTTAGATGTTTCAGAACACACCGTACAGTTCTCCAGAGTGGCTGTTGGCAATTTACATCCCACCCATCAGCGTAGCAAGGCTCCCATTTCTCCATGGCCGGTCCTGCATTTCTGGTTTGGACACTTTTTTCCGCATGGCCCTTTTGCCCGCTGGGAAGCGAGACTTCTTTGGAGCGCTGATTTGCCTTTCCAGGTTGCTTGGTTGGCCAAAAAGGGCGTATGCGTTTTTTCCTGAATATATTCAGGAAAAAACGCATACGCCCTTTTTGGCCAAGGGCATCATTGTCCACGTTTTGCCGCTTTTCATGTGCTTTCAAGGCGATTCGAATCTACCTCCTGAAATCTGTTTCCTGCAATTCTGCCTTGCTTTCAAAGCCTCTTCGTTGCCTTCCCTTAATATTTTTGTGGACGAGTGGTATCATTTAAAACTCTGCAGGTTTGTGAATTGCAGGGCCCCTGAGCTCCATTTTTCAACTCGCTTTTTTGGGAGCTGGCCGCAAAAGCGCAGGATTGCTTCAGGCCCTCTTCTGGTTCTGGGGGGCAGGCTGTGCTTGTGCTTAATTCTTCTTCCTGATGGGAAAATAGAGTGACCTGTGCCTGTCCCAACACCTAGAGCTAGTCTCTCATTGGTTCCCCCTCTTCCCGTTCATCCTCAGGACAAATTGCAACCTGTACGGAACAGGAGGTTAAAGGTGCTGATTCTCCAAGTAGGGAGATGGCTAGTAAATCGGCTGGAATGGCGATCCCGAGCAAAGGAGATGAGAAATGAGGTGCGTTTTAGAAACCTTTCCCGATCACACGGTGTACCATCTTCTGGGTTTCTCCTGCCTGTTTTCGATGTAGGAAGATGCACTTGAACCTGGAGATTTGGGACCCATGGGATGGGTACCATGCAGTATTACTTGAAAGGGTCTGCGTTGCCTCACCCAACCTCACCGAACCTCTCAGCCCCAAGAGTGTCCACCCTTATGTCTCAATCAGCTGTGGGTCTAGATATGGTCAATCCAGGTTGCATCACAGCCCCTGAACGAATTTTGTAAGAATTTCTCTCTCTTTCACTGTCTTTGTTTCACGGGTTTTGAAAAGTAATTTATTTTTATAATGGGGTGTAGCTGCTTTTCACGGCTGTTTTTATGCCGCTTTACCCCCCCTTGACTCACTTACAGAGAGATATCAATACATAGGTTTGAAGATTCTTACTAGTCAGATATATTCTTGTGCGGTGAATAGGGGGTGTTGAGTCCAGTTCACTGAAAAAGGAATAGGTCTTGTCTCTTACATATTGGGTTTATGCAACGGTATCTGAGCTAATTTGAAACCCTTGTTTTATGCATCACCCCACCTCACCTTTCCCGTTCAGCAGCCATAGTGTGTTTCCTAAACGTGTGACTCTGTTCTGTTTTGTAATTCAGTTCAAGTGTAGCGGTTTTTACATTCCCTCTAGAAGTGATATCTTATGATAAGTGTCTTTTTCTGTGTGACTTATTTCACTTAGAATCGTCGTACCTAAATCCACTCATCGTGCTGCTACTACCCTTATGACGTTGATTTCATGGCTGAGTGATATTCCATTGTACATGAGGACCACAACTTCTTTATCCATTTTTCTCTTTCCTAGGATATTTAAGGTGTAATGAAGTGGGGGTTCTTGTCAACAGAGCAGCCCTAAACTTTGGGGTGCCTGTGTCTTGCTGATTTTTAGTTTTCCCAATTTATACGCCCATGAGTGGAAGTGCCCTATGCTCTCCAAGCTGTGTTTTTTAGATGTTTCAGAACACACCGTACACTTCTCCAGAGTGGCTGTTGGCAATTTACATCCCACCCATCAGCGTAGCAAGGCTCCCATTTCTCCATGGCCGGTCCTGCATTTCTGGTTTGGACACTTTTTTCCGCATGGCCCTTTTGCCCGCTGGGAAGCGACACTTCTTTGGAGCGCTGATTGGCCTTTCCAGGTTGCTTGGTTGGCCAAAAAGGGCGTATGCGTTTTTTCCTGAATATATTCAGGAAAAAACGCATACGCCCTTTTTGGCCAAGGGCATCATTGTCCACGTTTTGCCGCTTTTCATGTGCTTTCAAGGCGATTCGAATCTACCTCCTGAAATCTGTTTCCTGCAATTCTGCCTTGCTTCCAAAGCCTCTTCGTTGCCTTCCCTTAATATATTTGTGGACGAGAGGTATCATTTAAAACTCTGCAGGTTTGTGAATTGCAGTGCCCCTGAGCTCCATTTTTCAACTCGCTTTTTTGGGAGCTGGCCGCAAAAGCGCAGGATTGCTTCAGGCCCTCTTCTGGTTCTGGGGGGCAGGCTGAGCTTGTGCTTAATTCTTCTTCCTGATGGGAATATAGAGTGACCTGTGCCTGTCCCAACACCTAGAGCTAGTCTCTCATTGGTTCCCCCTCTTCCCGTTCATCCTCAGGACAAATTGCAACCTGTACGGAACAGGAGGTTAAAGGTGCTGATTCTCCAAGGAGGGAGATGGCTAGTAAATCGGCTGGAATGGCGAACCCGAGCCAAGGAGATGAGAAATGAGGTGCGTTTAAGAAACCTTTCCCGATCACACGGTGTACCATCTTCTGGGTTTCTCATGCATGTTTTCGATGTAGGAAGATGCCCTTGAACCTGGAGATTTGGGACCCATGGGATGGGTACCATGCAGTATTACTTGAAAGGGTCTGCGTTGGCTCCCCCAACCTCACCGAACCTCTAAGCCCCAAGAGTGTCCACCCTTATGTCTCAATCAGCTGTGGGTCTAGATATGGTCAATCCAGGTTGCATCACAGCCTCTGAACGAATTTTGTAAGAATTTCTCTCTCTTTCACTGTCTTTGTTTCACTGGTTTTGAAAAGTAATTTATTTTTATAATGGGGTTTAGCTGCTTTTCAGGGCTGTGTTTATGCCGCTTTACACCCCCTTGACTCACTTACAGAGAGATATCAATACATAGGTTTGAAGATTCTTACTAGTCAGATATATTCTTGTGCGGTGAATAGGGGGTGTTGAGTCCAGGTCACTGAAAAAGGAATAGGTCTTGTCTCTTACATATTGGGTTTATGGAACGGTATCTGAGCTAATTTGAAACCCTTGTTTTATGCATCACCCCACCTCACCTTTCCCGTTCAGCAGCCATAGTGTGTTTTCTAAACGTGTGACTCTGTTCTATTTTGCAATTCAGTTCAAGTGTAGCGGTTTTTACATTCCCTCTATAAGTGATATCTTATGATAAGTGTCTTTTTCTGTGTGACTTATTTCACTTAGAATCGTCGTACCTAAATCCACTCATCGTGCTGCTACTAGCCTTATGACGTTGATTTCATGGCTGAGTGATATTCCATTGTACATGAGGACCACAACTTCTTTATCCATTTTTCGCTTTCCTAGGATATTTAAGGTGTAATGAAGTGGGGGTTCTTGTCCACAGAGCAGCCCTAAACTTTGGGGTGCCTGTGTCTTGCTGATTTTTAGTTTTCCCAATTTATACGCCCATGAGTGGAAGTGCCCTATGCTCTCCAAGCTGTGTTTTTTAGATGTTTCAGAACACACCGTACAGTTCTCCAGAGTGGCTGTTGGCAATTTACATCCCACCCATCAGCGTAGCAAGGCTCCCATTTCTCCATGGCCGGTCCTGCATTTCTGGTTTGGACACTTTTTTCCGCATGGCCCTTTTGCCCGCTGGGAAGCGAGACTTCTTTGGAGCGCTGATTTGCCTTTCCAGGTTGCTTGGTTGGCCAAAAAGGGCGTATGCGTTTTTTCCTGAATATATTCAGGAAAAAACGCATACGCCCTTTTTGGCCAAGGGCATCATTGTCCACGTTTTGCCGCTTTTCATGTGCTTTCAAGGCGATTCGAATCTACCTCCTTAAAACTGTTTCCTGCAATTCTGCCTTGCTTTCAAAGCCTCTTCGTTGCCTTCCCTTAATATTTTTGTGGACGAGTGGTATCATTTAAAACTCTGCAGGTTTGTGAATTGCAGGGCCCCTGAGCTCCATTTTTCAACTCGCTTTTTTGGGAGCTGGCCGCAAAAGCGCAGGATTGCTTCAGGCCCTCTTCTGGTTCTGGGGGGCAGGCTGTGCTTGTGCTTAATTCTTCTTCCTGATGGGAAAATAGAGTGACCTGTGCCTGTCCCAACACCTAGAGCTAGTCTCTCATTGGTTCCCCCTCTTCCCGTTCATCCTCAGGACAAATTGCAACCTGTACGGAACAGGAGGTTAAAGGTGCTGATTCTCCAAGGAGGGAGATGGCTAGTAAATCGGCTGGAATGGCGAACCCGAGCCAAGGAGATGAGAAATGAGGTGCGTTTTAGAAACCTTTCCCGATCACACGGTGTACCATCTTCTGGGTTTCTCATGCCTGTTTTCGATGTAGGAAGATGCCCTTGAACCTGGAGATTTGGGAACCATGGGATGGGTACCATGCAGTATTACTTGAAAGGGTCTGCGTTGGCTCCCCCAACCTCACCGAACCTCTCAGCCCCAAGAGTGTCCACCCTTATGTCTCAATCAGCTGTGGGTCTAGATATGGTCAATCCAGGTTGCATCACAGCCCCTGAACGAATTTTGTAAGAATTTCTCTCTCTTTCACTGTCTTTGTTTCACTGGTTTTGAAAAGTAATTTATTTTTATAATGGGGTTTAGCTGCTTTCCAGGGCTGTGTTTATGCCGCTTTACACCCCCTTGACTCACTTACAGAGAGATATCAATACATAGGTTTGAAGATTCTTACTAGTCTGATATATTCTTGTGCGGTGAATAGGGGGTGTTGAGTCCAGGTCACAAAAAAGGAATAGGTCTTGTCTCTTACATATTGGGTTTATGGAACGGTATCTGAGCTAATTTGAAACCCTTGTTTTATGCATCACCCCACCTCACCTTTCCCGTTCAGCAGCCATAGTGTGTTTTCTAAACGTGTGACTCTGTTCTGTTTTGCAATTCAGTTCAAGTGTAGCGGTTTTTACATTCCCTCTATAAGTGATATCTTATGATAAGTGTCTTTTTCTGTGTGACTTATTTCACTTAGAATCGTCGTACCTAAATCCACTCATCGTGCTGCTACTAGCATTATGACGTTGATTTCATGGCTGAGTGATATTCCATTGTACATGAGGACCACAACTTCTTTATCCATTTTTCTCTTTCCTAGGATATTTAAGGTGTAATGAAGTGGGGGTTCTTGTCAACAGAGCAGCCCTAAACTTTGGGGTGCCTGTGTCTTGCTGATTTCTAGTTTTCCCAATTTATACGCCCATGAGTGGAAGTGCCCTATGCTCTCCAAGCTTTGTTTTTTAGATGTTTCAGAACACACCGTACACGTCTCCAGAGTGGCTGTTGGCAATTTACATCCCACCCATCAGCGGAGCAAGGCTGCCATTTCTCCATGGCCAGTCCTGCATTTCTGGTTTGGACACTTTTTTCCGCATGGCCCATTTGCCTGCTGGGAAGCGAGACTTCTTTGGAGCGCTGATTTGCCTTTCCAGGTTGCTTGGTTGGCCAAAAAGGGCGTATGCGTTTTTTCCTGAATATATTCAGGAAAAAACGCTTACGCCCTTTTTGGCCAAGGGCATCATTGTCCACGTTTTGCCGCTTTTCATGTGCTTTCAAGGCGATTCGAATCTACCTGCTGAAATCTGTTTCCTGCAATTCTGCCTTGCTTTCAAAGCCTCTTCGTTGCCTTCCCTTAATATATTTGTGGACGAGAGGTATCATTTAAAACACTGCAGGTTTGTGAATTGCAGTGCCCCTGAGCTCCATTTTCCAACTCGCTTTTTTGGGAGCTGGCCGCAAAAGCTCAGGATTGCTTCAGGCCCTCTTCTGGTTCTGGGGGGCAGGCTGAGCTTGTGCTTAATTCTTCTTCCTGATGGGAAAATAGAGTGACCTGTGCCTTTCCCAACCACTAGAGCTAGTCTCTCATTGGTTCCCCCTCTTCCCGTTCATCCTCAGGACAAATTGCAACCTGTACGGAACAGGAGGTTAAAGGTGCTGATTCTCCAAGGAGGGAGATGGCTAGTAAATCGGCTGGAATGGCGAACCCGAGCCAAGGAGATGAGAAATGAGGTGCGTTTAAGAAACCTTTCCCGATCACACGGTGTACCATCTTCTGGGTATCTCATGCATGTTTTCGATGTAGGAAGATGCCCTTGAACCTGGAGATTTGGGACCCATGGGATGGGTACCATGCAGTATTACTTGAAAGGGTCTGCGTTGCCTCACCCAACCTCACCGAACCTCTCAGCCCCAAGAGTGTCCACCCTTATGTCTCAATCAGCTGTGGGTCTAGATATGGTCAATCCAGGTTGCATCACAGCCCCTGAACGAATTTTGTAAGAATTTCTCTCTCTTTCACTGTCTTTGTTTCACGGGTTTTGAAAAGTAATTTATTTTTATAATGGGGTTTAGCTGCTTTTCACGGCTGTGTTTATGCCGCTTTACCCCCCCTTGACTCACTTACAGAGAGATATCAATACATAGGTTTGAAGATTCTTACTAGTCAGATATATTCTTGTGCGGTGAATAGGGGGTGTTGAGTCCAGTTCACTGAAAAAGGAATAGGTCTTGTCTCTTACATATTGGGTTTATGCAACGGTATCTGAGCTAATTTGAAACCCTTGTTTTATGCATCACCCCACCTCACCTTTCCCGTTCAGCAGCCATAGTGTGTTTCCTAAACGTGTGACTCTGTTCTGTTTTGTAATTCAGTTCAAGTGTAGCGGTTTTTACATTCCCTCTAGAAGTGATATCTTATGATAAGTGTCTTTTTCTGTGTGACTTATTTCACTTAGAATCGTCGTACCTAAATCCACTCATCGTGCTGCTACTAGCCTTATGACGTTGATTTCATGGCTGAGTGATATTCCATTGTACATGAGGACCACAACTTCTTTATCCATTTTTCTCTTTCCTAGGATATTTAAGGTGTAATGAAGTGGGGGTTCTTGTCAACAGAGCAGCCCTAAACTTTGGGGTGCCTGTGTCTTGCTGATTTTTAGTTTTCCCAATTTATACGCCCATGAGTGGAAGTGCCCTATGCTCTCCAAGCTGTGTTTTTTAGATGTTTCAGAACACACCGTACAGTTCTCCAGAGTGGCTGTTGGCAATTTACATCCCACCCATCAGCGTAGCAAGGCTCCCATTTCTCCATGGCCGGTCCTGCATTTCTGGTTTGGACACTTTTTTCCGCATGGCCCTTTTGCCCGCTGGGAAGCGAGACTTCTTTGGAGCGCTGATTTGCCTTTCCAGGTTGCTTGGTTGGCCAAAAAGGGCGTATGCGTTTTTTCCTGAATATATTCAGGAAAAAACGCATACGCCCTTTTTGGCCAAGGGCATCATTGTCCACGTTTTGCCGCTTTTCATGTGCTTTCAAGGCGATTCGAATCTACCTCCTGAAATCTGTTTCCTGCAATTCTGCCTTGCTTTCAAAGCCTCTTCGTTGCCTTCCCTTAATATTTTTGTGGACGAGTGGTATCATTTAAAACTCTGCAGGTTTGTGAATTGCAGGGCCCCTGAGCTCCATTTTTCAACTCGCTTTTTTGGGAGCTGGCCGCAAAAGCGCAGGATTGCTTCAGGCCCTCTTCTGGTTCTGGGGGGCAGGCTGTGCTTGTGCTTAATTCTTCTTCCTGATGGGAAAATAGAGTGACCTGTGCCTGTCCCAACACCTAGAGCTAGTCTCTCATTGGTTCCCCCTCTTCCCGTTCATCCTCAGGACAAATTGCAACCTGTACGGAACAGGAGGTTAAAGGTGCTGATTCTCCAAGTAGGGAGATGGCTAGTAAATCGGCTGGAATGGCGATCCCGAGCAAAGGAGATGAGAAATGAGGTGCGTTTTAGAAACCTTTCCCGATCACACGGTGTACCATCTTCTGGGTTTCTCCTGCCTGTTTTCGATGTAGGAAGATGCACTTGAACCTGGAGATTTGGGACCCATGGGATGGGTACCATGCAGTATTACTTGAAAGGGTCTGCGTTGCCTCACCCAACCTCACCGAACCTCTCAGCCCCAAGAGTGTCCACCCTTATGTCTCAATCAGCTGTGGGTCTAGATATGGTCAATCCAGGTTGCATCACAGCCCCTGAACGAATTTTGTAAGAATTTCTCTCTCTTTCACTGTCTTTGTTTCACGGGTTTTGAAAAGTAATTTATTTTTATAATGGGGTGTAGCTGCTTTTCACGGCTGTTTTTATGCCGCTTTACCCCCCCTTGACTCACTTACAGAGAGATATCAATACATAGGTTTGAAGATTCTTACTAGTCAGATATATTCTTGTGCGGTGAATAGGGGGTGTTGAGTCCAGTTCACTGAAAAAGGAATAGGTCTTGTCTCTTACATATTGGGTTTATGCAACGGTATCTGAGCTAATTTGAAACCCTTGTTTTATGCATCACCCCACCTCACCTTTCCCGTTCAGCAGCCATAGTGTGTTTCCTAAACGTGTGACTCTGTTCTGTTTTGTAATTCAGTTCAAGTGTAGCGGTTTTTACATTCCCTCTAGAAGTGATATCTTATGATAAGTGTCTTTTTCTGTGTGACTTATTTCACTTAGAATCGTCGTACCTAAATCCACTCATCGTGCTGCTACTACCCTTATGACGTTGATTTCATGGCTGAGTGATATTCCATTGTACATGAGGACCACAACTTCTTTATCCATTTTTCTCTTTCCTAGGATATTTAAGGTGTAATGAAGTGGGGGTTCTTGTCAACAGAGCAGCCCTAAACTTTGGGGTGCCTGTGTCTTGCTGATTTTTAGTTTTCCCAATTTATACGCCCATGAGTGGAAGTGCCCTATGCTCTCCAAGCTGTGTTTTTTAGATGTTTCAGAACACACCGTACACTTCTCCAGAGTGGCTGTTGGCAATTTACATCCCACCCATCAGCGTAGCAAGGCTCCCATTTCTCCATGGCCGGTCCTGCATTTCTGGTTTGGACACTTTTTTCCGCATGGCCCTTTTGCCCGCTGGGAAGCGACACTTCTTTGGAGCGCTGATTGGCCTTTCCAGGTTGCTTGGTTGGCCAAAAAGGGCGTATGCGTTTTTTCCTGAATATATTCAGGAAAAAACGCATACGCCCTTTTTGGCCAAGGGCATCATTGTCCACGTTTTGCCGCTTTTCATGTGCTTTCAAGGCGATTCGAATCTACCTCCTGAAATCTGTTTCCTGCAATTCTGCCTTGCTTCCAAAGCCTCTTCGTTGCCTTCCCTTAATATATTTGTGGACGAGAGGTATCATTTAAAACTCTGCAGGTTTGTGAATTGCAGTGCCCCTGAGCTCCATTTTTCAACTCGCTTTTTTGGGAGCTGGCCGCAAAAGCGCAGGATTGCTTCAGGCCCTCTTCTGGTTCTGGGGGGCAGGCTGAGCTTGTGCTTAATTCTTCTTCCTGATGGGAAAATAGAGTGACCTGTGCCTGTCCCAACACCTAGAGCTAGTCTCTCATTGGTTCCCCCTCTTCCCGTTCATCCTCAGGACAAATTGCAACCTGTACGGAACAGGAGGTTAAAGGTGCTGATTCTCCAAGGAGGGAGATGGCTAGTAAATCGGCTGGAATGGCGAACCCGAGCCAAGGAGATGAGAAATGAGGTGCGTTTAAGAAACCTTTCCCGATCACACGGTGTACCATCTTCTGGGTTTCTCATGCATGTTTTCGATGTAGGAAGATGCCCTTGAACCTGGAGATTTGGGACCCATGGGATGGGTACCATGCAGTATTACTTGAAAGGGTCTGCGTTGGCTCCCCCAACCTCACCGAACCTCTAAGCCCCAAGAGTGTCCACCCTTATGTCTCAATCAGCTGTGGGTCTAGATATGGTCAATCCAGGTTGCATCACAGCCTCTGAACGAATTTTGTAAGAATTTCTCTCTCTTTCACTGTCTTTGTTTCACTGGTTTTGAAAAGTAATTTATTTTTATAATGGGGTTTAGCTGCTTTTCAGGGCTGTGTTTATGCCGCTTTACACCCCCTTGACTCACTTACAGAGAGATATCAATACATAGGTTTGAAGATTCTTACTAGTCAGATATATTCTTGTGCGGTGAATAGGGGGTGTTGAGTCCAGGTCACTGAAAAAGGAATAGGTCTTGTCTCTTACATATTGGGTTTATGGAACGGTATCTGAGCTAATTTGAAACCCTTGTTTTATGCATCACCCCACCTCACCTTTCCCGTTCAGCAGCCATAGTGTGTTTTCTAAACGTGTGACTCTGTTCTATTTTGCAATTCAGTTCAAGTGTAGCGGTTTTTACATTCCCTCTATAAGTGATATCTTATGATAAGTGTCTTTTTCTGTGTGACTTATTTCACTTAGAATCGTCGTACCTAAATCCACTCATCGTGCTGCTACTAGCCTTATGACGTTGATTTCATGGCTGAGTGATATTCCATTGTACATGAGGACCACAACTTCTTTATCCATTTTTCGCTTTCCTAGGATATTTAAGGTGTAATGAAGTGGGGGTTCTTGTCCACAGAGCAGCCCTAAACTTTGGGGTGCCTGTGTCTTGCTGATTTTTAGTTTTCCCAATTTATACGCCCATGAGTGGAAGTGCCCTATGCTCTCCAAGCTGTGTTTTTTAGATGTTTCAGAACACACCGTACAGTTCTCCAGAGTGGCTGTTGGCAATTTACATCCCACCCATCAGCGTAGCAAGGCTCCCATTTCTCCATGGCCGGTCCTGCATTTCTGGTTTGGACACTTTTTTCCGCATGGCCCTTTTGCCCGCTGGGAAGCGAGACTTCTTTGGAGCGCTGATTTGCCTTTCCAGGTTGCTTGGTTGGCCAAAAAGGGCGTATGCGTTTTTTCCTGAATATATTCAGGAAAAAACGCATACGCCCTTTTTGGCCAAGGGCATCATTGTCCACGTTTTGCCGCTTTTCATGTGCTTTCAAGGCGATTCGAATCTACCTCCTTAAAACTGTTTCCTGCAATTCTGCCTTGCTTTCAAAGCCTCTTCGTTGCCTTCCCTTAATATTTTTGTGGACGAGTGGTATCATTTAAAACTCTGCAGGTTTGTGAATTGCAGGGCCCCTGAGCTCCATTTTTCAACTCGCTTTTTTGGGAGCTGGCCGCAAAAGCGCAGGATTGCTTCAGGCCCTCTTCTGGTTCTGGGGGGCAGGCTGTGCTTGTGCTTAATTCTTCTTCCTGATGGGAAAATAGAGTGACCTGTGCCTGTCCCAACACCTAGAGCTAGTCTCTCATTGGTTCCCCCTCTTCCCGTTCATCCTCAGGACAAATTGCAACCTGTACGGAACAGGAGGTTAAAGGTGCTGATTCTCCAAGGAGGGAGATGGCTAGTAAATCGGCTGGAATGGCGAACCCGAGCCAAGGAGATGAGAAATGAGGTGCGTTTTAGAAACCTTTCCCGATCACACGGTGTACCATCTTCTGGGTTTCTCATGCCTGTTTTCGATGTAGGAAGATGCCCTTGAACCTGGAGATTTGGGAACCATGGGATGGGTACCATGCAGTATTACTTGAAAGGGTCTGCGTTGGCTCCCCCAACCTCACCGAACCTCTCAGCCCCAAGAGTGTCCACCCTTATGTCTCAATCAGCTGTGGGTCTAGATATGGTCAATCCAGGTTGCATCACAGCCCCTGAACGAATTTTGTAAGAATTTCTCTCTCTTTCACTGTCTTTGTTTCACTGGTTTTGAAAAGTAATTTATTTTTATAATGGGGTTTAGCTGCTTTCCAGGGCTGTGTTTATGCCGCTTTACACCCCCTTGACTCACTTACAGAGAGATATCAATACATAGGTTTGAAG
Source organism: Balaenoptera acutorostrata (assembly GCF_949987535.1). NCBI lineage: Eukaryota > Metazoa > Chordata > Mammalia > Artiodactyla > Balaenopteridae > Balaenoptera > Balaenoptera acutorostrata. The sequence goes on from NW_026645601.1 coordinate 70,165, forward strand.
ATTCTTACTAGTCTGATATATTCTTGTGCGGTGAATAGGGGGTGTTGAGTCCAGGTCACAAAAAAGGAATAGGTCTTGTCTCTTACATATTGGGTTTATGGAACGGTATCTGAGCTAATTTGAAACCCTTGTTTTATGCATCACCCCACCTCACCTTTCCCGTTCAGCAGCCATAGTGTGTTTTCTAAACGTGTGACTCTGTTCTGTTTTGCAATTCAGTTCAAGTGTAGCGGTTTTTACATTCCCTCTATAAGTGATATCTTATGATAAGTGTCTTTTTCTGTGTGACTTATTTCACTTAGAATCGTCGTACCTAAATCCACTCATCGTGCTGCTACTAGCATTATGACGTTGATTTCATGGCTGAGTGATATTCCATTGTACATGAGGACCACAACTTCTTTATCCATTTTTCTCTTTCCTAGGATATTTAAGGTGTAATGAAGTGGGGGTTCTTGTCAACAGAGCAGCCCTAAACTTTGGGGTGCCTGTGTCTTGCTGATTTCTAGTTTTCCCAATTTATACGCCCATGAGTGGAAGTGCCCTATGCTCTCCAAGCTTTGTTTTTTAGATGTTTCAGAACACACCGTACACGTCTCCAGAGTGGCTGTTGGCAATTTACATCCCACCCATCAGCGGAGCAAGGCTGCCATTTCTCCATGGCCAGTCCTGCATTTCTGGTTTGGACACTTTTTTCCGCATGGCCCATTTGCCTGCTGGGAAGCGAGACTTCTTTGGAGCGCTGATTTGCCTTTCCAGGTTGCTTGGTTGGCCAAAAAGGGCGTATGCGTTTTTTCCTGAATATATTCAGGAAAAAACGCTTACGCCCTTTTTGGCCAAGGGCATCATTGTCCACGTTTTGCCGCTTTTCATGTGCTTTCAAGGCGATTCGAATCTACCTGCTGAAATCTGTTTCCTGCAATTCTGCCTTGCTTTCAAAGCCTCTTCGTTGCCTTCCCTTAATATATTTGTGGACGAGAGGTATCATTTAAAACACTGCAGGTTTGTGAATTGCAGTGCCCCTGAGCTCCATTTTCCAACTCGCTTTTTTGGGAGCTGGCCGCAAAAGCTCAGGATTGCTTCAGGCCCTCTTCTGGTTCTGGGGGGCAGGCTGAGCTTGTGCTTAATTCTTCTTCCTGATGGGAAAATAGAGTGACCTGTGCCTTTCCCAACCACTAGAGCTAGTCTCTCATTGGTTCCCCCTCTTCCCGTTCATCCTCAGGACAAATTGCAACCTGTACGGAACAGGAGGTTAAAGGTGCTGATTCTCCAAGGAGGGAGATGGCTAGTAAATCGGCTGGAATGGCGAACCCGAGCCAAGGAGATGAGAAATGAGGTGCGTTTAAGAAACCTTTCCCGATCACACGGTGTACCATCTTCTGGGTATCTCATGCATGTTTTCGATGTAGGAAGATGCCCTTGAACCTGGAGATTTGGGACCCATGGGATGGGTACCATGCAGTATTACTTGAAAGGGTCTGCGTTGCCTCACCCAACCTCACCGAACCTCTCAGCCCCAAGAGTGTCCACCCTTATGTCTCAATCAGCTGTGGGTCTAGATATGGTCAATCCAGGTTGCATCACAGCCCCTGAACGAATTTTGTAAGAATTTCTCTCTCTTTCACTGTCTTTGTTTCACGGGTTTTGAAAAGTAATTTATTTTTATAATGGGGTTTAGCTGCTTTTCACGGCTGTGTTTATGCCGCTTTACCCCCCCTTGACTCACTTACAGAGAGATATCAATACATAGGTTTGAAGATTCTTACTAGTCAGATATATTCTTGTGCGGTGAATAGGGGGTGTTGAGTCCAGTTCACTGAAAAAGGAATAGGTCTTGTCTCTTACATATTGGGTTTATGCAACGGTATCTGAGCTAATTTGAAACCCTTGTTTTATGCATCACCCCACCTCACCTTTCCCGTTCAGCAGCCATAGTGTGTTTCCTAAACGTGTGACTCTGTTCTGTTTTGTAATTCAGTTCAAGTGTAGCGGTTTTTACATTCCCTCTAGAAGTGATATCTTATGATAAGTGTCTTTTTCTGTGTGACTTATTTCACTTAGAATCGTCGTACCTAAATCCACTCATCGTGCTGCTACTAGCCTTATGACGTTGATTTCATGGCTGAGTGATATTCCATTGTACATGAGGACCACAACTTCTTTATCCATTTTTCTCTTTCCTAGGATATTTAAGGTGTAATGAAGTGGGGGTTCTTGTCAACAGAGCAGCCCTAAACTTTGGGGTGCCTGTGTCTTGCTGATTTTTAGTTTTCCCAATTTATACGCCCATGAGTGGAAGTGCCCTATGCTCTCCAAGCTGTGTTTTTTAGATGTTTCAGAACACACCGTACACTTCTCCAGAGTGGCTGTTGGCAATTTACATCCCACCCATCAGCGTAGCAAGGCTCCCATTTCTCCATGGCCGGTCCTGCATTTCTGGTTTGGACACTTTTTTCCGCATGGCCCTTTTGCCCGCTGGGAAGCGACACTTCTTTGGAGCGCTGATTGGCCTTTCCAGGTTGCTTGGTTGGCCAAAAAGGGCGTATGCGTTTTTTCCTGAATATATTCAGGAAAAAACGCATACGCCCTTTTTGGCCAAGGGCATCATTGTCCACGTTTTGCCGCTTTTCATGTGCTTTCAAGGCGATTCGAATCTACCTCCTGAAATCTGTTTCCTGCAATTCTGCCTTGCTTCCAAAGCCTCTTCGTTGCCTTCCCTTAATATATTTGTGGACGAGAGGTATCATTTAAAACTCTGCAGGTTTGTGAATTGCAGTGCCCCTGAGCTCCATTTTTCAACTCGCTTTTTTGGGAGCTGGCCGCAAAAGCGCAGGATTGCTTCAGGCCCTCTTCTGGTTCTGGGGGGCAGGCTGAGCTTGTGCTTAATTCTTCTTCCTGATGGGAATATAGAGTGACCTGTGCCTGTCCCAACACCTAGAGCTAGTCTCTCATTGGTTCCCCCTCTTCCCGTTCATCCTCAGGACAAATTGCAACCTGTACGGAACAGGAGGTTAAAGGTGCTGATTCTCCAAGGAGGGAGGTGGCTAGTAAATCGGCTGGAATGGCGAACCCGAGCAAAGGAGATGAGAAATGAGGTGCGTTTTAGAAACCTTTCCCGATCACACGGTGTACCATCTTCTGGGTTTCTCATGCATGTTTTCGATGTAGGAAGATGCCCTTGAACCTGGAGATTTGGGACCCATGGGATGGGTACCATGCAGTATTACTTGAAAGGGTCTGCGTTGGCTCACCCAACCTCACCGAACCTCTCAGCCCCAAGAGTGTCCACCCTTATGTCTCAATCAGCTGTGGGTCTAGATATGGTCAATCCAGGTTGCATCACAGCCCCTGAACGAATTTTGTAAGAATTTCTCTCTCTTTCACTGTCTTTGTTTCACGGGTTTTGAAAAGTAATTTATTTTTATAATGGGGTTTAGCTGCTTTTCACGGCTGTGTTTATGCCGCTTTACACCCCCTTGACTCACTTACAGAGAGATATCAATACATAGGTTTGAAGATTCTTACTAGTCAGATATATTCTTGTGCGGTGAATAGGGGGTGTTGAGTCCAGTTCACTGAAAAAGGAATAGGTCTTGTCTCTTACATATTGGGTTTATGGAACGGTATCGGAGCTAATTTGAAACCCTTGTTTTATGCATCACCCCACCTCACCTTTCCCGTTCAGCAGCCATAGTATGTTTCCTAAACGTGTGACTCTGTTCTGTTTTGTAATTCAGTTCAAGTGTAGCGGTTTTTACATTCCCTCTAGAAGTGATATCTTATGATAAGTGTCTTTTTCTGTGTGACTTATTTCACTTAGAATCGTCGTACCTAAATCCACTCATCGTGCTGCTACTAGCCTTATGACGTGGATTTCATGGCTGAGTGATATTCCATTGTACATGAGGACCACAACTTCTTTATCCATTTTTCTCTTTCCTAGGATATTTAAGGTGTAATGAAGTGGGGGTTCTTGTCAACAGAGCAGCCCTAAACTTTGAGTTGTCTGTGTCTTGCTGATTTTTAGTTTTCCCAATTTATACGCCCATGAGTGGAAGTGCCCTATGCTCTCCAAGCTGTGTTTTTTAGATGTTTCAGAACACACCGTACACTTCTCCAGAGTGGCTGTTGGCAATTTACATCCCACCCATCAGCGTAGCAAGGCTCCCATTTCTCCATGGCCGGTCCTGCATTTCTGGTTTGGACACTTTTTTCCGCATGGCCCTTTTGCCCGCTGGGAAGCGAGACTTCTTTGGAGCGCTGATTTGCCTTTCCAGGTTGCTTGGTTGGCCAAAAAGGGCGTATGCGTTTTTTCCTGAATATATTCAGGAAAAAACGCATACGCCCTTTTTGGCCAAGGGCATCATTGTCCACGTTTTGCCGCTTTTCATGTGCTTTCAAGGCGATTCGAATCTACCTCCTTAAAACTGTTTCCTGCAATTCTGCCTTGCTTTCAAAGCCTCTTCGTTGCCTTCCCTTAATATTTTTGTGGACGAGTGGTATCATTTAAAACTCTGCAGGTTTGTGAATTGCAGGGCCCCTGAGCTCCATTTTTCAACTCGCTTTTTTGGGAGCTGGCCGCAAAAGCGCAGGATTGCTTCAGGCCCTCTTCTGGTTCTGGGGGGCAGGCTGTGCTTGTGCTTAATTCTTCTTCCTGATGGGAAAATAGAGTGACCTGTGCCTGTCCCAACACCTAGAGCTAGTCTCTCATTGGTTCCCCCTCTTCCCGTTCATCCTCAGGACAAATTGCAACCTGTACGGAACAGGAGGTTAAAGGTGCTGATTCTCCAAGTAGGGAGATGGCTAGTAAATCGGCTGGAATGGCGAACCCGAGCAAAGGAGATGAGAAATGAGGTGCGTTTTAGAAACCTTTCCCGATCACACGGTGTACCATCTTCTGGGTTTCTCATGCCTGTTTTCGATGTAGGAAGATGCACTTGAACCTGGAGATTTGGGACCCATGGGATGGGTACCATGCAGTATTACTTGAAAGGGTCTGCGTTGCCTCACCCAACCTCACCGAACCTCTCAGCCCCAAGAGTGTCCACCCTTATGTCTCAATCAGCTGTGGGTCTAGATATGGTCAATCCAGGTTGCATCACAGCCCCTGAACGAATTTTGTAAGAATTTCTCTCTCTTTCACTGTCTTTGTTTCACGGGTTTTGAAAAGTAATTTATTTTTATAATGGGGTTTAGCTGCTTTTCACGGCTGTGTTTATGCCGCTTTACACCCCCTTGACTCACTTACAGAGAGATATCAATACATAGGTTTGAAGATTCTTACTAGTCAGATATATTCTTGTGCGGTGAATAGGGGGTGTTGAGTCCAGTTCACTGAGCAAGGAGTAGGTCTTGTCTATTACATATTGGGTTTATGGAACGGTATTTGAGCTAATTTGAAACCCTTGTTTTATGCATCACCCCACCTCACCTTTCCCGTTCAGCAGCCATAGTGTGTTTCCTAAACGTGTGACTCTGTTCTGTTTTGTAATTCAGTTCAAGTGTAGCGGTTTTTACATTCCCTCTAGAAGTGATATCTTATTATAAGTGTCTTTTTCTGTGTGACTTATTTCACTTAGAATCGTCGTACCTAAATCCACTCATCGTGCTGCTACTAGCCTTATGACGTTGATTTCATGGCTGAGTGATATTCCATTGTACATGAGGACCCCAACTTCTTTATCCATTTTTCTCTTTCCTAGGATATTTAAGGTGTAATGAAGTGGGGGTTCTTGTCAACAGAGCAGCCCTAAACTTTGGGGTGCCTGTGTCTTGCTGATTTTTAGTTTTCCCAATTTATACGCCCATGAGTGGAAGTGCCCTATGCTCTCCAAGCTGTGTTTTTTAGATGTTTCAGAACACACCGTACACTTCTCCAGAGTGGCTGTTGGCAATTTACATCCCACCCATCAGCGTAGCAAGGCTCCCATTTCTCCATGGCCGGTCCTGCATTTCTGGTTTGGACACTTTTTTCCGCATGGCCCTTTTGCCCGCTGGGAAGCGAGACTTCTTTGGAGCGCTGATTGGCCTTTCCAGGTTGCTTGGTTGGCCAAAAAGGGCGTATGCGTTTTTTCCTGAATATATTCAGGAAAAAACGCATACGCCCTTTTTGGCCAAGGGCATCATTGTCCACGTTTTGCCGCTTTTCATGTGCTTTCAAGGCGATTCGAATCTACCTCCTGAAATCTGTTTCCTGCAATTCTGCCTTGCTTCCAAAGCCTCTTCGTTGCCTTCCCTTAATATATTTGTGGACGAGAGGTATCATTTAAAACTCTGCAGGTTTGTGAATTGCAGTGCCCCTGAGCTCCATTTTTCAACTCGCTTTTTTGGGAGCTGGCCGCAAAAGCGCAGGATTGCTTCAGGCCCTCTTCTGGTTCTGGGGGGCAGGCTGAGCTTGTGCTTAATTCTTCTTCCTGATGGGAATATAGAGTGACCTGTGCCTGTCCCAACACCTAGAGCTAGTCTCTCATTGGTTCCCCCTCTTCCCGTTCATCCTCAGGACAAATTGCAACCTGTACGGAACAGGAGGTTAAAGGTGCTGATTCTCCAAGGAGGGAGATGGCTAGTAAATCGGCTGGAATGGCGAACCCGAGCCAAGGAGATGAGAAATGAGGTGCGTTTAAGAAACCTTTCCCGATCACACGGTGTACCATCTTCTGGGTTTCTCATGCATGTTTTCGATGTAGGAAGATGCCCTTGAACCTGGAGATTTGGGACCCATGGGATGGGTACCATGCAGTATTACTTGAAAGGGTCTGCGTTGGCTCCCCCAACCTCACCGAACCTCTAAGCCCCAAGAGTGTCCACCCTTATGTCTCAATCAGCTGTGGGTCTAGATATGGTCAATCCAGGTTGCATCACAGCCTCTGAACGAATTTTGTAAGAATTTCTCTCTCTTTCACTGTCTTTGTTTCACTGGTTTTGAAAAGTAATTTATTTTTATAATGGGGTTTAGCTGCTTTTCAGGGCTGTGTTTATGCCGCTTTACACCCCCTTGACTCACTTACAGAGAGATATCAATACATAGGTTTGAAGATTCTTACTAGTCAGATATATTCTTGTGCGGTGAATAGGGGGTGTTGAGTCCAGGTCACTGAAAAAGGAATAGGTCTTGTCTCTTACATATTGGGTTTATGGAACGGTATCTGAGCTAATTTGAAACCCTTGTTTTATGCATCACCCCACCTCACCTTTCCCGTTCAGCAGCCATAGTGTGTTTTCTAAACGTGTGACTCTGTTCTGTTTTGCAATTCAGTTCAAGTGTAGCGGTTTTTACATTCCCTCTATAAGTGATATCTTATGATAAGTGTCTTTTTCTGTGTGACTTATTTCACTTAGAATCGTCGTACCTAAATCCACTCATCGTGCTGCTACTAGCCTTATGACGTTGATTTCATGGCTGAGTGATATTCCATTGTACATGAGGACCACAACTTCTTTATCCATTTTTCGCTTTCCTAGGATATTTAAGGTGTAATGAAGTGGGGGTTCTTGTCAACAGAGCAGCCCTAAACTTTGGGGTGCCTGTGTCTTGCTGATTTTTAGTTTTCCCAATTCATACGCCCATGAGTGGAAGTGCCCTATGCTCTCCAAGCTGTGTTTTTTAGATGTTTCAGAACACACCGTACACTTCTCCAGAGTGGCTGTTGGCAATTTACATCCCACCCATCAGCGTAGCAAGGCTCCCATTTCTCCATGGCCGGTCCTGCATTTCTGGTTTGGACACTTTTTTCCGCATGGCCCTTTTGCCCGCTGGGAAGCGAGACTTCTTTGGAGCGCTGATTTGCCTTTCCAGGTTGCTTGGTTGGCCAAAAAGGGCGTATGCGTTTTTTCCTGAATATATTCAGGAAAAAACGCATACGCCCTTTTTGGCCAAGGGCATCATTGTCCACGTTTTGCCGCTTTTCATGTGCTTTCAAGGCGATTCGAATCTACCTCCTTAAAACTGTTTCCTGCAATTCTGCCTTGCTTTCAAAGCCTCTTCGTTGCCTTCCCTTAATATTTTTGTGGACGAGTGGTATCATTTAAAACTCTGCAGGTTTGTGAATTGCAGGGCCCCTGAGCTCCATTTTTCAACTCGCTTTTTTGGGAGCTGGCCGCAAAAGCGCAGGATTGCTTCAGGCCCTCTTCTGGTTCTGGGGGGCAGGCTGTGCTTGTGCTTAATTCTTCTTCCTGATGGGAAAATAGAGTGACCTGTGCCTGTCCCAACACCTAGAGCTAGTCTCTCATTGGTTCCCCCTCTTCCCGTTCATCCTCAGGACAAATTGCAACCTGTACGGAACAGGAGGTTAAAGGTGCTGATTCTCCAAGGAGGGAGATGGCTAGTAAATCGGCTGGAATGGCGAACCCGAGCCAAGGAGATGAGAAATGAGGTGCGTTTTAGAAACCTTTCCCGATCACACGGTGTACCATCTTCTGGGTTTCTCATGCCTGTTTTCGATGTAGGAAGATGCACTTGAACCTGGAGTTTTGGGACCCATGGGATGGGTACCATGCAGTATTACTTGAAAGGGTCTGCGTTGCCTCACCCAACCTCACCGAACCTCTCAGCCCCAAGAGTGTCCACCCTTATGACTCAATCAGCTGTGGGTCTAGATATGGTCAATCCAGGTTGCATCACAGCCCCTGAACGAATTTTGTAAGAATTTCTCTCTCTTTCACTGTCTTTGTTTCACGGGTTTTGAAAAGTAATTTATTTTTATAATGGGGTTTAGCTGCTTTTCACGGCTGTGTTTATGCCGCTTTACCCCCCCTTGACTCACTTACAGAGAGATATCAATACATAGGTTTGAAGATTCTTACTAGTCAGATATATTCTTGTGCGGTGAATAGGGGGTGTTGAGTCCAGTTCACTGAAAAAGGAATAGGTCTTGTCTCTTACATATTGGGTTTATGCAACGGTATCTGAGCTAATTTGAAACCCTTGTTTTATGCATCACCCCACCTCACCTTTCCCGTTCAGCAGCCATAGTGTGTTTCCTAAACGTGTGACTCTGTTCTGTTTTGTAATTCAGTTCAAGTGTAGCGGTTTTTACATTCCCTCTAGAAGTGATATCTTATGATAAGTGTCTTTTTCTGTGTGACTTATTTCACTTAGAATCGTCGTACCTAAATCCACTCATCGTGCTGCTACTAGCCTTATGACGTTGATTTCATGGCTGAGTGATATTCCATTGTACATGAGGACCACAACTTCTTTATCCATTTTTCTCTTTCCTAGGATATTTAAGGTGTAATGAAGTGGGGGTTCTTGTCAACAGAGCAGCCCTAAACTTTGGGGTGCCTGTGTCTTGCTGATTTTTAGTTTTCCCAATTTATACGCCCATGAGTGGAAGTGCCCTATGCTCTCCAAGCTGTGTTTTTTAGATGTTTCAGAACACACCGTACACTTCTCCAGAGTGGCTGTTGGCAATTTACATCCCACCCATCAGCGTAGCAAGGCTCCCATTTCTCCATGGCCGGTCCTGCATTTCTGGTTTGGACACTTTTTTCCGCATGGCCCTTTTGCCCGCTGGGAAGCGACACTTCTTTGGAGCGCTGATTGGCCTTTCCAGGTTGCTTGGTTGGCCAAAAAGGGCGTATGCGTTTTTTCCTGAATATATTCAGGAAAAAACGCATACGCCCTTTTTGGCCAAGGGCATCATTGTCCACGTTTTGCCGCTTTTCATGTGCTTTCAAGGCGATTCGAATCTACCTCCTGAAATCTGTTTCCTGCAATTCTGCCTTGCTTCCAAAGCCTCTTCGTTGCCTTCCCTTAATATATTTGTGGACGAGAGGTATCATTTAAAACTCTGCAGGTTTGTGAATTGCAGTGCCCCTGAGCTCCATTTTTCAACTCGCTTTTTTGGGAGCTGGCCGCAAAAGCGCAGGATTGCTTCAGGCCCTCTTCTGGTTCTGGGGGGCAGGCTGAGCTTGTGCTTAATTCTTCTTCCTGATGGGAATATAGAGTGACCTGTGCCTGTCCCAACACCTAGAGCTAGTCTCTCATTGGTTCCCCCTCTTCCCGTTCATCCTCAGGACAAATTGCAACCTGTACGGAACAGGAGGTTAAAGGTGCTGATTCTCTAAGGAGGGAGGTGGCTAGTAAATCGGCTGGAATGGCGAACCCGAGCAAAGGAGATGAGAAATGAGGTGCGTTTTAGAAACCTTTCCCGATCACACGGTGTACCATCTTCTGGGTTTCTCATGCCTGTTTTCGATGTAGGAAGATGCCCTTGAACCTGGAGATTTGGGACCCATGGGATGGGTACCATGCAGTATTACTTGAAAGGGTCTGCGTTGGCTCACCCAACCTCACCGAACCTCTCAGCCCCAAGAGTGTCCACCCTTATGTCTCAATCAGCTGTGGGTCTAGATATGGTCAATCCAGGTTGCATCACAGCCCCTGAACGAATTTTGTAAGAATTTCTCTCTCTTTCACTGTCTTTGTTTCATGGGTTTTGAAAAGTAATTTATTTTTATAATGGGGTTTAGCTGCTTTTCACGGCTGTGTTTATGCCGCTTTACACCCCCTTGACTCACTTACAGAGAGATATCAATACATAGGTTTGAAGATTCTTACTAGTCAGATATATTCTTGTGCGGTGAATAGGGGGTGTTGAGTCCAGTTCACTGAAAAAGGAATAGGTCTTGTCTCTTACATATTGGGTTTATGGAACGGTATCGGAGCTAATTTGAAACCCTTGTTTTATGCATCACCCCACCTCACCTTTCCCGTTCAGCAGCCATAGTATGTTTCCTAAACGTGTGACTCTGTTCTGTTTTGTAATTCAGTTCAAGTGTAGCGGTTTTTACATTCCCTCTAGAAGTGATATCTTATGATAAGTGTCTTTTTCTGTGTGACTTATTTCACTTAGAATCGTCGTACCTAAATCCACTCATCGTGCTGCTACTAGCCTTATGACGTGGATTTCATGGCTGAGTGATATTCCATTGTACATGAGGACCACAACTTCTTTATCCATTTTTCTCTTTCCTAGGATATTTAAGGTGTAATGAAGTGGGGGTTCTTGTCAACAGAGCAGCCCTAAACTTTGGGTTGTCTGTGTCTTGCTGATTTTTAGTTTTCCCAATTTATACGCCCATGAGTGGAAGTGCCCTATGCTCTCCAAGCTGTGTTTTTTAGATGTTTCAGAACACACCGTACACTTCTCCAGAGTGGCTGTTGGCAATTTACATCCCACCCATCAGCGTAGCAAGGCTCCCATTTCTCCATGGCCGGTCCTGCATTTCTGGTTTGGACACTTTTTTCCGCATGGCCCTTTTGCCCGCTGGGAAGCGAGACTTCTTTGGAGCGCTGATTTGCCTTTCCAGGTTGCTTGGTTGGCCAAAAAGGGCGTATGCGTTTTTTCCTGAATATATTCAGGAAAAAACGCATACGCCCTTTTTGGCCAAGGGCATCATTGTCCACGTTTTGCCGCTTTTCATGTGCTTTCAAGGCGATTCGAATCTACCTCCTGAAAACTGTTTCCTGCAATTCTGCCTTGCTTTCAAAGCCTCTTCGTTGCCTTCCCTTAATATATTTGTGGACGAGAGGTATCATTTAAAACTCTGCAGGTTTGTGAATTGCAGTGCCCCTGAGCTCCATTTTTCAACTCGCTTTTTTGGGAGCTGGCCGCAAAAGCGCAGGATTGCTTCAGGCCCTCTTCTGGTTCTGGGGGGCAGGCTGTGCTTGTGCTTAATTCTTCTTCCTGATGGGAAAATAGAGTGACCTGTGCCTGTCCCAACACCTAGAGCTAGTCTCTCATTGGTTCCCCCTCTTCCCGTTCATCCTCAGGACAAATTGCAACCTGTACGGAACAGGAGGTTAAAGGTGCTGATTCTCCAAGGAGGGAGATGGCTAGTAAATCGGCTGGAATGGCGAACCCGAGCAAAGGAGATGAGAAATGAGGTGCGTTTTAGAAACCTTTCCCGATCACACGGTGTACCATCTTCTGGGTTTCTCATGCCTGTTTTCGATGTAGGAAGATGCACTTGAACCTGGAGATTTGGGACCCATGGGATGGGTACCATGCAGTATTACTTGAAAGGGTCTGCGTTGCCTCACCCAACCTCACCGAACCTCTCAGCCCCAAGAGTGTCCACCCTTATGTCTCAATCAGCTGTGGGTCTAGATATGGTCAATCCAGGTTGCATCACAGCCCCTGAACGAATTTTGTAAGAATTTCTCTCTCTTTCACCGTCTTTGTTTCACGGGTTTTGAAAAGTAATTTATTTTTATAATGGGGTTTAGCTGCTTTTTACGGCTGTGTTTATGCCGCTTTACCCCCCCTTGACTCACTTACAGAGAAATATCAATACATAGGTTTGAAGATTCTTACTAGTCAGATATATTCTTGTGCGGTGAATAGGGGGTGTTGAGTCCAGTTCACTGAAAAAGGAATAGGTCTTGTCTCTTACATATTGGGTTTATGGAATGGTATCTGAGCTAATTTGAAACCCTTGTTTTATGCATCACCCCACCTCACCTTTCCCTTTCAGCAGCCATAGTGTGTTTCCTAAACGTGTGACTCTGTTCTGTTTTGTAATTCAGTTCAAGTGTAGCGGTTTTTACATTCCCTCTAGAAGTGATATCTTATGATAAGTGTCTTTTTCTGTGTGACTTATTTCACTTAGAATCGTCATACCTAAATCCACTCATCGTGCTGCTACTAGCCTTATGACGTTGATTTCATGGCTGAGTGATATTCCATTGTACATGAGGACCACAACTTCTTTATCCATTTTTCTCTTTCCTAGGATATTTAAGGTGTAATGAAGTGGGGGTTCTTGTCAACAGAGCAGCCCTAAACTTTGGGGTGCCTGTGTCTTGCTGATTTTTAGTTTTCCCAATTTATACGCCCATGAGTGGAAGTGCCCTATGCTCTCCAAGCTGTGTTTTTTAGATGTTTCAGAACACACCGTACACTTCTCCAGAGTGGCTGTTGGCAATTTACATCCCACCCATCAGCGTAGCAAGGCTCCCATTTCTCCATGGCCGGTCCTGCATTTCTGGTTTGGACACTTTTTTCCGCATGGCCCTTTTGCCCGCTGGGAAGCGACACTTCTTTGGAGCGCTGATTGGCCTTTCCAGGTTGCTTGGTTGGCCAAAAAGGGCGTATGCGTTTTTTCCTGAATATATTCAGGAAAAAACGCATACGCCCTTTTTGGCCAAGGGCATCATTGTCCACGTTTTGCCGCTTTTCATGTGCTTTCAAGGCGATTCGAATCTACCTCCTGAAATCTGTTTCCTGCAATTCTGCCTTGCTTCCAAAGCCTCTTCGTTGCCTTCCCTTAATATATTTGTGGACGAGAGGTATCATTTAAAACTCTGCAGGTTTGTGAATTGCAGTGCCCCTGAGCTCCATTTTTCAACTCGCTTTTTTGGGAGCTGGCCGCAAAAGCGCAGGATTGCTTCAGGCCCTCTTCTGGTTCTGGGGGGCAGGCTGAGCTCGTGCTTAATTCTTCTTCCTGATGGGAATATAGAGTGACCTGTGCCTGTCCCAACACCTAGAGCTAGTCTCTCATTGGTTCCCCCTCTTCCCGTTCATCCTCAGGACAAATTGCAACCTGTACGGAACAGGAGGTTAAAGGTCCTGATTCTCCAAGGAGGGAGGTGGCTAGTAAATCGGCTGGAATGGCGAACCCGAGCAAAGGAGATGAGAAATGAGGTGCGTTTTAGAAACCTTTCCCGATCACACGGTGTACCATCTTCTGGGTTTCTCATGCCTGTTTTCGATGTAGGAAGATGCCCTTGAACCTGGAGATTTGGGACCCATGGGATGGGTACCATGCAGTATTACTTGAAAGGGTCTGCGTTGGCTCACCCAACCTCACCGAACCTCTAAGCCCCAAGAGTGTCCACCCTTATGTCTCAATCAGCTGTGGGTCTAGATATGGTCAATCCAGGTTGCATCACAGCCCCTGAACGAATTTTGTAAGAATTTCTCTCTCTTTCACTGTCTTTGTTTCACGGGTTTTGAAAAGTAATTTATTTTTATAATGGGGTTTAGCTGCTTTTCACGGCTGTGTTTATGCCGCTTTACACCCCCTTGACTCACTTACAGAGAGATATCAATACATAGGTTTGAAGATTCTTACTAGTCAGATATATTCTTGTGCGGTGAATAGGGGGTGTTGAGTCCAGTTCACTGAAAAAGGAATAGGTCTTGTCTCTTACATATTGGGTTTATGGAACGGTATCGGAGCTAATTTGAAACCCTTGTTTTATGCATCACCCCACCTCACCTTTCCCGTTCAGCAGCCATAGTATGTTTCCTAAACGTGTGACTCTGTTCTGTTTTGTAATTCAGTTCAAGTGTAGCGGTTTTTACATTCCCTCTAGAAGTGATATCTTATGATAAGTGTCTTTTTCTGTGTGACTTATTTCACTTAGAATCGTCGTACCTAAATCCACTCATCGTGCTGCTACTAGCCTTATGACGTGGATTTCATGGCTGAGTGATATTCCATTGTACATGAGGACCACAACTTCTTTATCCATTTTTCTCTTTCCTAGGATATTTAAGGTGTAATGAAGTGGGGGTTCTTGTCAACAGAGCAGCCCTAAACTTTGGGTTGTCTGTGTCTTGCTGATTTTTAGTTTTCCCAATTTATACGCCCATGAGTGGAAGTGCCCTATGCTCTCCAAGCTGTGTTTTTTAGATGTTTCAGAACACACCGTACACTTCTCCAGAGTGGCTGTTGGCAATTTACATCCCACCCATCAGCGTAGCAAGGCTCCCATTTCTCCATGGCCGGTCCTGCATTTCTGGTTTGGACACTTTTTTCCGCATGGCCCTTTTGCCCGCTGGGAAGCGAGACTTCTTTGGAGCGCTGATTGGCCTTTCCAGGTTGCTTGGTTGGCCAAAAAGGGCGTATGCGTTTTTTCCTGAATATATTCAGGAAAAAACGCATACGCCCTTTTTGGCCAAGGGCATCATTGTCCACGTTTTGCCGCTTTTCATGTGCTTTCAAGGCGATTCGAATCTACCTCCTGAAATCTGTTTCCTGCAATTCTGCCTTGCTTCCAAAGCCTCTTCGTTGCCTTCCCTTAATATATTTGTGGACGAGAGGTATCATTTAAAACTCTGCAGGTTTGTGAATTGCAGTGCCCCTGAGCTCCATTTTTCAACTCGCTTTTTTGGGAGCTGGCCGCAAAAGCGCAGGATTGCTTCAGGCCCTCTTCTGGTTCTGGGGGGCAGGCTGAGCTTGTGCTTAATTCTTCTTCCTGATGGGAATATAGAGTGACCTGTGCCTGTCCCAACACCTAGAGCTAGTCTCTCATTGGTTCCCCCTCTTCCCGTTCATCCTCAGGACAAATTGCAACCTGTACGGAACAGGAGGTTAAAGGTCCTGATTCTCCAAGGAGGGAGGTGGCTAGTAAATCGGCTGGAATGGCGAACCCGAGCAAAGGAGATGAGAAATGAGGTGCGTTTTAGAAACCTTTCCCGATCACACGGTGTACCATCTTCTGGGTTTCTCATGCCTGTTTTCGATGTAGGAAGATGCCCTTGAACCTGGAGATTTGGGACCCATGGGATGGGTACCATGCAGTATTACTTGAAAGGGTCTGCGTTGGCTCACCCAACCTCACCGAACCTCTAAGCCCCAAGAGTGTCCACCCTTATGTCTCAATCAGCTGTGGGTCTAGATATGGTCAATCCAGGTTGCATCACAGCCCCTGAACGAATTTTGTAAGAATTTCTCTCTCTTTCACTGTCTTTGTTTCACGGGTTTTGAAAAGTAATTTATTTTTATAATGGGGTTTAGCTGCTTTTCACGGCTGTGTTTATGCCGCTTTACACCCCCTTGACTCACTTACAGAGAGATATCAATACATAGGTTTGAAGATTCTTACTAGTCAGATATATTCTTGTGCGGTGAATAGGGGGTGTTGAGTCCAGTTCACTGAAAAAGGAATAGGTCTTGTCTCTTACATATTGGGTTTATGGAACGGTATCGGAGCTAATTTGAAACCCTTGTTTTATGCATCACCCCACCTCACCTTTCCCGTTCAGCAGCCATAGTATGTTTCCTAAACGTGTGACTCTGTTCTGTTTTGTAATTCAGTTCAAGTGTAGCGGTTTTTACATTCCCTCTAGAAGTGATATCTTATGATAAGTGTCTTTTTCTGTGTGACTTATTTCACTTAGAATCGTCGTACCTAAATCCACTCATCGTGCTGCTACTAGCCTTATGACGTGGATTTCATGGCTGAGTGATATTCCATTGTACATGAGGACCACAACTTCTTTATCCATTTTTCGCTTTCCTAGGATATTTAAGGTGTAATGAAGTGGGGGTTCTTGTCAACAGAGCAGCCCTAAACTTTGGGTTGTCTGTGTCTTGCTGATTTCTAGTTTTCCCAATTTATACGCCCATGAGTGGAAGTGCCCTATGCTCTCCAAGCTGTGTTTTTTAGATGTTTCAGAACACACCGTACACTTCTCCAGAGTGGCTGTTGGCAATTTACATCCCACCCATCAGCGTAGCAAGGCTCCCATTTCTCCATGGCCGGTCCTGCATTTCTGGTTTGGACACTTTTTTCCGCATGGCCCTTTTGCCCGCTGGGAAGCGAGACTTCTTTGGAGCGCTGATTTGCCTTTCCAGGTTGCTTGGTTGGCCAAAAAGGGCGTATGCGTTTTTTCCTGAATATATTCAGGAAAAAACGCATACGCCCTTTTTGGCCAAGGGCATCATTGTCCACGTTTTGCCGCTTTTCATGTGCTTTCAAGGCGATTCGAATCTACCTCCTGAAATCTGTTTCCTGCAATTCTGCCTTGCTTTCAAAGCCTCTTCGTGCCTTCCCTTAATATATTTGTGGACGAGAGGTATCATTTAAAACTCTGCAGGTTTGTGAATTGCAGTGCCCCTGAGCTCCATTTTTCAACTCGCTTTTTTGGGAGCTGGCCGCAAAAGCGCAGGATTGCTTCAGGCCCTCTTCTGGTTCTGGGGGGCAGGCTGAGCTTGTGCTTAATTCTTCTTCCTGATGGGAAAATAGAGTGACCTGTGCCTTTCCCAACCACTAGAGCTAGTCTCTCATTGGTTCCCCCTCTTCCCGTTCATCCTCAGGACAAATTGCAACCTGTACGGAACAGGAGGTTAAAGGTGCTGATTCTCCAAGGAGGGAGATGGCTAGTAAATCGGCTGGAATGGCGAACCCGAGCCAAGGAGATGAGAAATGAGGTGCGTTTTAGAAACCTTTCCCGATCACACGGTGTACCATCTTCTGGGTTTCTCATGCCTGTTTTCGATGTAGGAAGATGCCCTTGAACCTGGAGATTTGGGACCCATGGGATGGGTACCATGCAGTATTACTTGAAAGGGTCTGCGTTGGCTCCCCCAACCTCACCGAACCTCTCAGCCCCAAGAGTGTCCACCCTTATGTCTCAATCAGCTGTGGGTCTAGATATGGTCAATCCAGGTTGCATCACAGCCCCTGAACGAATTTTGTAAGAATTTCTATCTCTTTCACTGTCTTTGTTTCACTGGTTTTGAAAAGTAATTTATTTTTATAATGGGGTTTAGCTGCTTTCCAGGGCTGTGTTTATGCCGCTTTACACCCCCTTGACTCACTTACAGAGAGATATCAATACATAGGTTTGAAGATTCTTACTAGTCAGATATATTCTTGTGCGGTGAATAGGGGGTGTTGAGTCCAGGTCACTGAAAAAGGAATAGCTCTTGTCTCTTACATATTGGGTTTATGGAACGGTATCTGAGCTAATTTGAAACCCTTGTTTTATGCATCACCCCACCTCACCTTTCCCGTTCAGCAGCCATAGTGTGTTTTCTAAACGTGTGACTCTGTTCTGTTTTGCAATTCAGTTCAACTGTAGCGGTTTTTACATTCCCTCTATAAGTGATATCGTATGATAAGTGTCTTTTTCTGTGTGACTTATTTCACTTAGAATCGTCATACCTAAATCCACTCATCGTGCTGCTACTAGCATTATGACATTGATTTCATGGCTGAGTGATATTCCATTGTACATGAGGACCACAACTTCTTTATCCATTTTTCTCTTTCCTAGGATATTTAAGGTGTAATGAAGTGGGGGTTCTTGTCAACAGAGCAGCCCTAAACTTTGGGGTGCCTGTGTCTTGCTGATTTTTAGTTTTCCCAATTTATACGCCCATGAGTGGAAGTGCCCTATGCTCTCCAAGCTGTGTTTTTTAGATGTTTCAGAACACAGCGTACACGTCTCCAGAGTGGCTGTTGGCAATTTACATCCCACCCATCAGCGGAGCAAGGCTGCCATTTCTCCATGGCCAGTCCTGCATTTCTGGTTTGGACACTTTTTTCCGCATGGCCCATTTGCCTGCTGGGAAGCGAGACTTCTTTGGAGCGCTGATTTGCCTTTCCAGGTTGCTTGGTTGGCCAAAAAGGGCGTATGCGTTTTTTCCTGAATATATTCAGGAAAAAACGCATACGCCCTTTTTGGCCAAGGGCATCATTGTCCACGTTTTGCCGCTTTTCATGTGCTTTCAAGGCGATTCGAATCTACCTGCTGAAATCTGCTTCCTGCAATTCTGCCTTGCTTTCAAAGCCTCTTCGTTGCCTTCCCTTAATATATTTGTGGACGAGAGGTATCATTTAAAACTCTGCAGGTTTGTGAATTGCAGTGCCCCTGAGCTCCATTTTTCAACTCGCTTTTTTGGGAGCTGGCCGCAAAAGCGCAGGATTGCTTCAGGCCCTCTTCTGGTTCTGGGGGGCAGGCTGAGCTTGTGCTTAATTCTTCTTCCTGATGGGAAAATAGAGTGACCTGTGCCTTTCCCAACCACTAGAGCTAGTCTCTCATTGGTTCCCCCTCTTCCCGTTCATCCTCAGGACAAATTGCAACCTGTACGGAACAGGAGGTTAAAGGTGCTGATTCTCCAAGGAGGGAGATGGCTAGTAAATCGGCTGGAATGGCGAACCCGAGCCAAGGAGATATGAAATGAGGTGCGTTTAAGAAACCTTTCCCGATCACACGGTGTACCATCTTCTGGGTTTCTCATGCATGTTTTCGATGTAGGAAGATGCCCTTGAACCTGGAGATTTGGGACCCATGGGATGGGTACCATGCAGTATTACTTGAAAGGGTCTGCGTTGGCTCCCCCAACCTCACCGAACCTCTCAGCGCCAAGAGTGTCCACCCTTATGTCTCAATCAGCTGTGGGTCTAGATATGGTCAATCCAGGTTGCATCACAGCCCCTGAACGAATTTTGTAAGAATTTCTCTCTCTTTCACTGTCTTTGTTTCACTGGTTTTGAAAAGTAATTTATTTTTATAATGGGGTTTAGCTGCTTTCCAGGGCTGTGTTTATGCCGCTTTACACCCCCTTGACTCACTTACAGAGAGATATCAATACATAGGTTTGAAGATTCTTACTAGTCAGATATATTCTTGTGCGGTGAATAGGGGGTGTTGAGTCCAGGTCACAAAAAAGGAATAGGTCTTGTCTCTTACATATTGGGTTTATGGAACGGTATCTGAGCTAATTTGAAACCCTTGTTTTATTCATCACCCCACCTCACCTTTCCCGTTCAGCAGCCATAGTGTGTTTTCTAAACGTGTGACTCTGTTCTGTTTTGCAATTCAGTTCAAGTGTAGCGGTTTTTACATTCCCTCTATAAGTGATATCGTATGATAAGTGTCTTTTTCTGTGTGACTTATTTCACTTAGAATCGTCGTACCTAAATCCACTCATCGTGCTGCTACTAGCATTATGACGTTGATTTCATGGCTGAGTGATATTCCATTGTACATGAGGACCACAACTTCTTTATCCATTTTTCTCTTTCCTAGGATATTTAAGGTGTAATGAAGTGGGGGTTCTTGTCAACAGAGCAGCCCTAAACTTTGGGGTGCCTGTGTCTTGCTGATTTTTAGTTTTCCCAATTTATACGCCCATGAGTGGAAGTGCCCTATGCTCTCCAAGCTGTGTTTTTTAGATGTTTCAGAACACACCGTACACTTCTCCAGAGTGGCTGTTGGCAATTTACATCCCACCCATCAGCGTAGCAAGGCTCCCATTTCTCCATGGCCGGTCCTGCATTTCTGGTTTGGACACTTTTTTCCGCATGGCCCTTTTGCCCGCTGGGAAGCGAGACTACTTTGGAGCGCTGATTGGCCTTTCCAGGTTGCTTGGTTGGCCAAAAAGGGCATATGCGTTTTTTCCTGAATATATTCAGGAAAAAACGCATACGCCCTTTTTGGCCAAGGGCATCATTGTCCACGTTTTGCCGCTTTTCATGTGCTTTCAAGGCGATTCGAATCTACCTCCTGAAATCTGTTTCCTGCAATTCTGCCTTGCTTTCAAAGCCTTTTCGTTGCCTTCCCTTAATATATTTGTGGACGAGAGGTATCATTTAAAACTCTGCAGGTTTCTGAATTGCAGTGCCCCTGAGCTCCATTTTTCAACTCGCTTTTTTGGGAGCTGGCCGCAAAAGCGCAGGATTGCTTCAGGCCCTCTTCTGGTTCTGGGGGGCAGGCTGAGCTTGTGCTTAATTCTTCTTCCTGATGGGAAAATAGAGTGACCTGTGCCTTTCCCAACCACTAGAGCTAGTCTCTCATTGGTTCCCCCTCTTCCCGTTCATCCTCAGGACAAATTGCAACCTGTACGGAACAGGAGGTTAAAGGTGCTGATTCTCCAAGGAGGGAGATGGCTAGTAAATCGGCTGGAATGGCGAACCCGAGCCAAGGAGATGAGAAATGAGGTGCGTTTTAGAAACCTTTCCCGATCACACGGTGTACCATCTTCTGGGTTTCTCATGCCTGTTTTCGATGTAGGAAGATGCCCTTGAACCTGGAGATTTGGGACCCATGGGATGGGTACCATGCAGTATTACTTGAAAGGGTCTGCGTTGGCTCCCCCAACCTCACCGAACCTCTCAGCCCCAAGAGTGTCCACCCTTATGTCTCAATCAGCTGTGGGTCTAGATATGGTCAATCCAGGTTGCATCACAGCCCCTGAACGAATTTTGTAAGAATTTCTCTCTCTTTCACTGTCTTTGTTTCACTGGTTTTGAAAAGTAATTTATTTTTATAATGGGGTTTAGCTGCTTTCCAGGGCTGTGTTTATGCCGCTTTACACCCCCTTGACTCACTTACAGAGAGATATCAATACATAGGTTTGAAGATTCTTACTAGTCAGATATATTCTTGTGCGGTGAATAGGGGGTGTTGAGTCCAGGTCACAAAAAAGGAATAGGTCTTGTCTCTTACATATTGGGTTTATGGAACGGTATCTGAGCTAATTTGAAACCCTTGTTTTATGCATCACCCCACCTCACCTTTCCCGTTCAGCAGCCATAGTGTGTTTTCTAAACGTGTGACTCTGTTCTGTTTTGCAATTCAGTTCAAGTGTAGCGGTTTTTACATTCCCTCTATAAGTGATATCTTATGATAAGTGTCTTTTTCTGTGTGACTTATTTCACTTAGAATCGTCGTACCTAAATCCACTCATCGTGCTGCTACTAGCATTATGACGTTGATTTCATGGCTGAGAGATATTCCATTGTACATGAGGACCACAACTTCTTTATCCATTTTTCTCTTTCCTAGGATATTTAAGGTGTAATGAAGTGGGGGTTCTTGTCAACAGAGCAGCCCTAAACTTTGGGGTGCCTGTGTCTTGCTGATTTCTAGTTTTCCCAATTTATACGCCCATGAGTGGAAGTGCCCTATGCTCTCCAAGCTTTGTTTTTTAGATGTTTCAGAACACACCGTACACGTCTCCAGAGTGGCTGTTGGCAATTTACATCCCACCCATCAGCGGAGCAAGGCTGCCATTTCTCCATGGCCAGTCCTGCATTTCTGGTTTGGACACTTTTTTCCGCATGGCCCATTTGCCTGCTGGGAAGCGAGACTTCTTTGGAGCGCTGATTTGCCTTTCCAGGTTGCTTGGTTGGCCAAAAAGGGCGTATGCGTTTTTTCCTGAATATATTCAGGAAAAAACGCATACGCCCTTTTTGGCCAAGGGCATCATTGTCCACGTTTGGCCGCTTTTCATGTGCTTTCAAGGCGATTCGAATCTACCTGCTGAAATCTGTTTCCTGCAATTCTGCCTTGCTTTCAAAGCCTCTTCGTTGCCTTCCCTTAATATATTTGTGGACGAGAGGTATCATTTAAAACTCTGCAGGTTTGTGAATTGCAGTGCCCCTGAGCTCCATTTTCCAACTCGCTTTTTTGGGAGCTGGCCGCAAAAGCTCAGGATTGCTTCAGGCCCTCTTCTGGTTCTGGGGGGCAGGCTGAGCTTGTGCTTAATTCTTCTTCCTGATGGGAAAATAGAGTGACCTGTGCCTTTCCCAACCACTAGAGCTAGTCTCTCATTGGTTCCCCCTCTTCCCGTTCATCCTCAGGACAAATTGCAACCTGTACGGAACAGGAGGTTAAAGGTGCTGATTCTCCAAGGAGGGAGATGGCTAGTAAATCGGCTGGAATGGCGAACCCGAGCCAAGGAGATGAGAAATGAGGTGCGTTTAAGAAACCTTTCCCGATCACACAGTGTACCATCTTCTGGGTTTCTCATGCATGTTTTCGATGTAGGAAGATGCCCTTGAACCTGGAGATTTGGGACCCATGGGATGGGTACCATGCAGTATTACTTGAAAGGGTCTGCGTTGGCTCCCCCAACCTCACCGAACCTCTAAGCCCCAAGAGTGTCCACCCTTATGTCTCAATCAGCTGTGGGTCTAGATATGGTCAATCCAGGTTGCATCACAGCCTCTGAACGAATTTTGTAAGAATTTCTCTCTCTTTCACTGTCTTTGTTTCACTGGTTTTGAAAAGTAATTTATTTTTATAATGGGGTTTAGCTGCTTTTCAGGGCTGTGTTTATGCCGCTTTACACCCCCTTGACTCACTTACAGAGAGATATCAATACATAGGTTTGAAGATTCTTACTAGTCAGATATATTCTTGTGTGGTGAATAGGGGGTGTTGAGTCCAGGTCACTGAAAAAGGAATAGGTCTTGTCTCTTACATATTGGGTTTATGGAACGGTATCTGAGCTAATTTGAAACCCTTGTTTTATGCATCACCCCACCTCACCTTTCCCGTTCAGCAGCCATAGTGTGTTTTCTAAACGTGTGACTCTGTTCTGTTTTGCAATTCAGTTCACGTGTAGCGGTTTTTACATTCCCTCTATAAGTGATATCTTATGATAAGTGTCTTTTTCTGTGTGACTTATTTCACTTAGAATCGTCGTACCTAAATCCACTCATCGTGCTGCTACTAGCCTTATGACGTTGATTTCATGGCTGAGTGATATTCCATTGTACATGAGGACCACAACTTCTTTATCCATTTTTCGCTTTCCTAGGATATTTAAGGTGTAATGAAGTGGGAGTTCTTGTCAACAGAGCAGCCCTAAACTTTGGGGTGCCTGTGTCTTGCTGATTTCTAGTTTTCCCAATTTATACGCCCATGAGTGGAAGTGCCCTATGCTCTCCAAGCTGTGTTTTTTAGATGTTTCAGAACACACCGTACACGTCTCCAGAGTGGCTGTTGGCAATTTACATCCCACCCATCAGCGGAGCAAGGCTGCCATTTCTCCATGGCCAGTCCTGCATTTCTGGTTTGGACACTTTTTTCCGCATGGCCCATTTGCCTGCTGGGAAGCGAGACTTCTTTGGAGCGCTGATTTGCCTTTCCAGGTTGCTTGGTTGGCCAAAAAGGGCGTATGCGTTTTTTCCTGAATATATTCAGGAAAAAACGCATACGCCCTTTTTGGCCAAGGGCATCATTGTCCACGTTTGGCCGCTTTTCATGTGCTTTCAAGGCGATTCGAATCTACCTGCTGAAATCTGTTTCCTGCAATTCTGCCTTGCTTTCAAAGCCTCTTCGTTGCCTTCCCTTAATATATTTGTGGACGAGAGGTATCATTTAAAACTCTGCAGGTTTGTGAATTGCAGTGCCCCTGAGCTCCATTTTCCAACTCGCTTTTTTGGGAGCTGGCCGCAAAAGCTCAGGATTGCTTCAGGCCCTCTTCTGGTTCTGGGGGGCAGGCTGAGCTTGTGCTTAATTCTTCTTCCTGATGGGAAAATAGAGTGACCTTTGCCTGTCCCAACACCTAGAGCTAGTCTCTCATTGGTTCCCCCTCTTCCCGTTCATCCTCAGGACAAATTGCAACCTGTACGGAACAGGAGGTTAAAGGTGCTGATTCTCCAAGGAGGGAGATGGCTAGTAAATCGGCTGGAATGGCGAACCCGAGCCAAGGAGATGAGAAATGAGGTGCGTTTTAGAAACCTTTCCCGATCACACGGTGTACCATCTTCTGGGTTTCTCATGCCTGTTTTCGATGTAGGAAGATGCCCTTGAACCTGGAGATTTGGGACCCATGGGATGGGTACCATGCAGTATTACTTGAAAGGGTCTGCGTTGGCTCCCCCAACCTCACCGAACCTCTCAGCCCCAAGAGTGTCCACCCTTATGTCTCAATCAGCTGTGGGTCTAGATATGGTCAATCCAGGTTGCATCACAGCCCCTGAACGAATTTTGTAAGAATTTCTCTCTCTTTCACTGTCTTTGTTTCACGGGTTTTGAAAAGTAATTTATTTTTATAATGGGGTTTAGCTGCTTTTCACGGCTGTGTTTATGCCGCTTTACACCCCCTTGACTCACTTACAGAGAGATATCAATACATAGGTTTGAAGATTCTTACTAGTCAGATATATTCTTGTGCGGTGAATAGGGGGTGTTGAGTCCAGTTCACTGAAAAAGGAATAGGTCTTGTCTCTTACATATTGGGTTTATGGAACGGTATCTGAGCTAATTTGAAACCCTTGTTTTATGCATCACCCCACCTCACCTTTCCCGTTCAGCAGCCATAGTGTGTTTTCTAAACGTGTGACTCTGTTCTGTTTTGTAATTCAGTTCAAGTGTAGCGGTTTTTACATTCCCTCTATAAGTGATATCTTATGATAAGTGTCTTTTTCTGTGTGACTTATTTCACTTAGAATCGTCGTACCTAAATCCACTCATCGTGCTGCTACTAGCCTTATGACGTTGATTTCATGGCTGAGTGATATTCCATTGTACATGAGGACCACAACTTCTTTATCCATTTTTCGCTTTCCTAGGATATTTAAGGTGTAATGAAGTGGGAGTTCTTGTCAACAGAGCAGCCCTAAACTTTGGGGTGCCTGTGTCTTGCTGATTTCTAGTTTTCCCAATTTATACGCCCATGAGTGGAAGTGCCCTATGCTCTCCAAGCTGTGTTTTTTAGATGTTTCAGAACACACCGTACACGTCTCCAGAGTGGCTGTTGGCAATTTACATCCCACCCATCAGCGGAGCAAGGCTGCCATTTCTCCATGGCCAGTCCTGCATTTCTGGTTTGGACACTTTTTTCCGCATGGCCCATTTGCCTGCTGGGAAGCGAGACTTCTTTGGAGCGCTGATTTGCCTTTCCAGGTTGCTTGGTTGGCCAAAAAGGGCGTATGCGTTTTTTCCTGAATATATTCAGGAAAAAACGCATACGCCCTTTTTGGCCAAGGGCATCATTGTCCACGTTTGGCCGCTTTTCATGTGCTTTCAAGGCGATTCGAATCTACCTGCTGAAATCTGTTTCCTGCAATTCTGCCTTGCTTTCAAAGCCTCTTCGTTGCCTTCCCTTAATATATTTGTGGACGAGAGGTATCATTTAAAACTCTGCAGGTTTGTGAATTGCAGTGCCCCTGAGCTCCATTTTCCAACTCGCTTTTTTGGGAGCTGGCCGCAAAAGCTCAGGATTGCTTCAGGCCCTCTTCTGGTTCTGGGGGGCAGGCTGAGCTTGTGCTTAATTCTTCTTCCTGATGGGAAAATAGAGTGACCTTTGCCTGTCCCAACACCTAGAGCTAGTCTCTCATTGGTTCCCCCTCTTCCCGTTCATCCTCAGGACAAATTGCAACCTGTACGGAACAGGAGGTTAAAGGTGCTGATTCTCCAAGGAGGGAGATGGCTAGTAAATCGGCTGGAATGGCGAACCCGAGCCAAGGAGATGAGAAATGAGGTGCGTTTTAGAAACCTTTCCCGATCACACGGTGTACCATCTTCTGGGTTTCTCATGCCTGTTTTCGATGTAGGAAGATGCCCTTGAACCTGGAGATTTGGGACCCATGGGATGGGTACCATGCAGTATTACTTGAAAGGGTCTGCGTTGGCTCCCCCAACCTCACCGAACCTCTCAGCCCCAAGAGTGTCCACCCTTATGTCTCAATCAGCTGTGGGTCTAGATATGGTCAATCCAGGTTGCATCACAGCCCCTGAACGAATTTTGTAAGAATTTCTCTCTCTTTCACTGTCTTTGTTTCACGGGTTTTGAAAAGTAATTTATTTTTATAATGGGGTTTAGCTGCTTTTCACGGCTGTGTTTATGCCGCTTTACACCCCCTTGACTCACTTACAGAGAGATATCAATACATAGGTTTGAAGATTCTTACTAGTCAGATATATTCTTGTGCGGTGAATAGGGGGTGTTGAGTCCAGTTCACTGAAAAAGGAATAGGTCTTGTCTCTTACATATTGGGTTTATGGAACGGTATCTGAGCTAATTTGAAACCCTTGTTTTATGCATCACCCCACCTCACCTTTCCCGTTCAGCAGCCATAGTGTGTTTTCTAAACGTGTGACTCTGTTCTGTTTTGTAATTCAGTTCAAGTGTAGCGGTTTTTACATTCCCTCTATAAGTGATATCTTATGATAAGTGTCTTTTTCTGTGTGACTTATTTCACTTAGAATCGTCGTACCTAAATCCACTCATCGTGCTGCTACTAGCCTTATGACGTTGATTTCATGGCTGAGTGATATTCCATTGTACATGAGGACCACAACTTCTTTATCCATTTTTCTCTTTCCTAGGATATTTAAGGTGTAATGAAGTGGGGGTTCTTGTCAACAGAGCAGCCCTAAACTTTGGGGTGCCTGTGTCTTGCTGATTTTTAGTTTTCCCAATTTATACGCCCATGAGTGGAAGTGCCCTATGCTCTCCAAGCTGTGTTTTTTAGATGTTTCAGAACACACCGTACACTTCTCCAGAGTGGCTGTTGGCAATTTACATCCCACCCATCAGCGTAGCAAGGCTCCCATTTCTCCATGGCCGGTCCTGCATTTCTGGTTTGGACACTTTTTTCCGCATGGCCCTTTTGCCCGCTGGGAAGCAAGACTTCTTTGGAGCGCTGATTGGCCTTTCCAGGTTGCTTGGTTGGCCAAAAAGGGCGTATGCGTTTTTTCCTGAATATATTCAGGAAAAAACGCATACGCCCTTTTTGGCCAAGGGCATCATTGTCCACGTTTTGCCGCTTTTCATGTGCTTTCAAGGCGATTCGAATCTACCTCCTGAAATCTGTTTCCTGCAATTCTGCCTTGCTTTCAAAGCCTCTTCGTTGCCTTCCCTTAATATATTTGTGGACGAGAGGTATCATTTAAAACTCTGCAGGTTTGTGAATTGCAGTGCCCCTGAGCTCCATTTTTCAACTCGCTTTTTTGGGAGCTGGCCGCAAAAGCGCAGGATTGCTTCAGGCCCTCTTCTGGTTCTGGGGGGCAGGCTGAGCTTGTGCTTAATTCTTCTTCCTGATGGGAAAATAGAGGGACCTGTGCCTTTCCCAACCACTAGAGCTAGTCTCTCATTGGTTCCCCCTCTTCCCGTTCATCCTCAGGACAAATTGCAACCTGTACGGAACAGGAGGTTAAAGGTGCTGATTCTCCAAGGAGGGAGATGGCTAGTAAATCGGCTGGAATGGCGAACCCGAGCCAAGGAGATGAGAAATGAGGTGCGTTTTAGAAACCCTTCCCGATCACACGGTGTACCATCTTCTGGGTTTCTAATGCCTGTTTTCGATGTAGGAAGATGCCCTTGAACCTGGAGATTTGGGACCCATGGGATGGGTACCATGCAGTATTACTTGAAAGGGTCTGCGTTGGCTCCCCCAACCTCACCGAACCTCTCAGCCCCAAGAGTGTCCACCCTTATGTCTCAATCAGCTGTGGGTCTAGATATGGTCAATCCAGGTTGCATCACAGCCCCTGAACGAATTTTGTAAGAATTTCTCTCTCTTTCACTGTCTTTGTTTCACTGGTTTTGAAAAGTAATTTATTTTTATAATGGGGTTTAGCTGCTTTCCAGGGCTGTGTTTATGCCGCTTTACACCCCCTTGACTCACTTGCAGAGAGATATCAATACATAGGTTTGAAGATTCTTACTAGTCAGATATATTCTTGTGCGGTGAATAGGGGGTGTTGAGTCCAGGTCACTGAAAAAGGAATAGGTCTTGTCTCTTACATATTGGGTTTATGGAACGGTATCTGAGCTAATTTGAAACCCTTGTTTTATGCATCACCCCACCTCACCTTTCCCGTTCAGCAGCCATAGTGTGTTTTCTAAACGTGTGACTCTGTTCTGTTTTGCAATTCAGTTCAAGTGTAGCGGTTTTTACATTCCCTCTATAAGTGATATCGTATGATAAGTGTCTTTTTCTGTGTGACTTATTTCACTTAGAATCGTCGTACCTAAATCCACTCATCGTGCTGCTACTAGCCTTATGACGTTGATTTCATGGCTGAGTGATATTCCATTGTACATGAGGACCACAACTTCTTTATCCATTTTTCGCTTTCCTAGGATATTTAAGGTGTAATGAAGTGGGGGTTCTTGTCAACAGAGCAGCCCTAAACTTTGGGGTGCCTGTGTCTTGCTGATTTTTAGTTTTCCCAATTTATACGCCCATGAGTGGAAGTGCCCTATGCTCTCCAAGCTGTGTTTTTTAGATGTTTCAGAACACACCGTACACTTCTCCAGAGTGGCTGTTGGCAATTTACATCCCACCCATCAGCGTAGCAAGGCTCCCATTTCTCCATGGCCGGTCCTGCATTTCTGGTTTGGACACTTTTTTCCGCATGGCCCTTTTGCCCGCTGGGAAGCGAGACTTCTTTGGAGCGCTGATTGGCCTTTCCAGGTTGCTTGGTTGGCCAAAAAGGGCGTATGCGTTTTTTCCTGAATATATTCAGGAAAAAACGCATACGCCCTTTTTGGCCAAGGGCATCATTGTCCACGTTTTGCCGCTTTTCATGTGCTTTCAAGGCGATTCGAATCTACCTCCTGAAATCTGTTTCCTGCAATTCTGCCTTGCTTTCAAAGCCTCTTCGTGCCTTCCCTTAATATATTTGTGGACGAGAGGTATCATTTAAAACTCTGCAGGTTTGTGAATTGCAGTGCCCCTGAGCTCCATTTTTCAACTCGCTTTTTTGGGAGCTGGCCGCAAAAGCGCAGGATTGCTTCAGGCCCTCTTCTGGTTCTGGGGGGCAGGCTGAGCTTGTGCTTAATTCTTCTTCCTGATGGGAAAATAGAGGGACCTGTGCCTTTCCCAACCACTAGAGCTAGTCTCTCATTGGTTCCCCCTCTTCCCGTTCATCCTCAGGACAAATTGCAACCTGTACGGAACAGGAGGTTAAAGGTGCTGATTCTCCAAGGAGGGAGATGGCTAGTAAATCGGCTGGAATGGCGAACCCGAGCCAAGGAGATGAGAAATGAGGTGCGTTTTAGAAACCTTTCCCGATCACACGGTGTACCATCTTCTGGGTTTCTAATGCCTGTTTTCGATGTAGGAAGATGCCCTTGAACCTGGAGATTTGGGACCCATGGGATGGGTACCATGCAGTATTACTTGAAAGGGTCTGCGTTGGCTCCCCCAACCTCACCGAACCTCTCAGCCCCAAGAGTGTCCACCCTTATGTCTCAATCAGCTTTGGGTCTAGATATGGTCAATCCAGGTTGCATCACAGCCCCTGAACGAATTTTGTAAGAATTTCTCTCTCTTTCACTGTCTTTGTTTCACTGGTTTTGAAAAGTAATTTATTTTTATAATGGGGTTTAGCTGCTTTCCAGGGCTGTGTTTATGCCGCTTTACACCCCCTTGACTCACTTGCAGAGAGATATCAATACATAGGTTTGAAGATTCTTACTAGTCAGATATATTCTTGTGCGGTGAATAGGGGGTGTTGAGTCCAGGTCACTGAAAAAGGAATAGGTCTTGTCTCTTACATATTGGGTTTATGGAACGGTATCTGAGCTAATTTGAAACCCTTGTTTTATGCATCACCCCACCTCACCTTTCCCGTTCAGCAGCCATAGTGTGTTTTCTAAACGTGTGACTCTGTTCTGTTTTGCAATTCAGTTCAAGTGTAGCGGTTTTTACATTCCCTCTATAAGTGATATCGTATGATAAGTGTCTTTTTCTGTGTGACTTATTTCACTTAGAATCGTCGTACCTAAATCCACTCATCGTGCTGCTACTAGCCTTATGACGTTGATTTCATGGCTGAGTGATATTCCATTGTACATGAGGACCACAACTTCTTTATCCATTTTTCGCTTTCCTAGGATATTTAAGGTGTAATGAAGTGGGGGTTCTTGTCAACAGAGCAGCCCTAAACTTTGGGGTGCCTGTGTCTTGCTGATTTCTAGTTTTCCCAATTTATACGCCCATGAGTGGAAGTGCCCTATGCTCTCCAAGCTGTGTTTTTTAGATGTTTCAGAACACACCGTACACTTCTCCAGAGTGGCTGTTGGCAATTTACATCCCACCCATCAGCGTAGCAAGGCTCCCATTTCTCCATGGCCGGTCCTGCATTTCTGGTTTGGACACTTTTTTCCGCATGGCCCTTTTGCCCGCTGGGAAGCGAGACTTCTTTGGAGCGCTGATTGGCCTTTCCAGGTTGCTTGGTTGGCCAAAAAGGGCGTATGCGTTTTTTCCTGAATATATTCAGGAAAAAACGCATACGCCCTTTTTGGCCAAGGGCATCATTGTCCACGTTTTGCGGCTTTTCATGTGCTTTCAAGGCGATTCGAATCTACCTCCTGAAATCTGTTTCCTGCAATTCTGCCTTGCTTTCAAAGCCTCTTCGTTGCCTTCCCTTAATATATTTGTGGACGAGAGGTATCATTTAAAACTCTGCAGGTTTGTGAATTGCAGTGCCCCTGAGCTCCATTTTTCAACTCGCTTTTTTGGGAGCTGGCCGCAAAAGCGCAGGATTGCTTCAGGCCCTCTTCTGGTTCTGGGGGGCAGGCTGAGCTTGTGCTTAATTCTTCTTCCTGATGGGAAAATAGAGTGACCTGTGCCTGTCCCAACACCTAGAGCTAGTCTCTCATTGGTTCCCCCTCTTCCCGTTCATCCTCAGGACAAATTGCAACCTGTACGGAACAGGAGGTTAAAGGTGCTGATTCTCCAAGGAGGGAGATGGCTAGTAAATCGGCTGGAATGGCGAACCCGAGCCAAGGAGATGAGAAATGAGGTGCGTTTTAGAAACCTTTCCCGATCACACGGTGTACCATCTTCTGGGTTTCTAATGCCTGTTTTCGATGTAGGAAGATGCCCTTGAAACTGGAGATTTGGGACCCATGGGATGGGTACCATGCAGTATTACTTGAAAGGGTCTGCGTTGGCTCCCCCAACCTCACCGAACCTCTCAGCCCCAAGAGTGTCCACCCTTATGTCTCAATCAGCTGTGGGTCTAGATATGGTCAATCCAGGTTGCATCACAGCCCCTGAACGAATTTTGTAAGAATTTCTCTCTCTTTCACTGTCTTTGTTTCACTGGTTTTGAAAAGTAATTTATTTTTATAATGGGGTTTAGCTGCTTTCCAGGGCTGTGTTTATGCCGCTTTACACCCCCTTGACTCACTTGCAGAGAGATATCAATACATAGGTTTGAAGATTCTTACTAGTCAGATATATTCTTGTGCGGTGAATAGGGGGTGTTGAGTCCAGGTCACTGAAAAAGGAATAGGTCTTGTCTCTTACATATTGGGTTTATGGAACGGTATCTGAGCTAATTTGAAACCCTTGTTTTATGCATCACCCCACCTCACCTTTCCCGTTCAGCAGCCATAGTGTGTTTTCTAAACGTGTGACTCTGTTCTGTTTTGCAATTCAGTTCAAGTGTAGCGGTTTTTACATTCCCTCTATAAGTGATATCGTATGATAAGTGTCTTTTTCTGTGTGACTTATTTCACTTAGAATCGTCGTACCTAAATCCACTCATCGTGCTGCTACTAGCCTTATGACGTTGATTTCATGGCTGAGTGATATTCCATTGTACATGAGGACCACAACTTCTTTATCCATTTTTCGCTTTCCTAGGATATTTAAGGTGTAATGAAGTGGGGGTTCTTGTCAACAGAGCAGCCCTAAACTTTGGGGTGCCTGTGTCTTGCTGATTTCTAGTTTTCCCAATTTATACGCCCATGAGTGGAAGTGCCCTATGCTCTCCAAGCTGTGTTTTTTAGATGTTTCAGAACACACCGTACACTTCTCCAGAGTGGCTGTTGGCAATTTATATCCCACCCATCAGCGTAGCAAGGCTCCCATTTCTCCATGGCCGGTCCTGCATTTCTGGTTTGGACACTTTTTTCCGCATGGCCCTTTTGCCCGCTGGGAAGCGAGACTTCTTTGGAGCGCTGATTTGCCTTTCCAGGTTGCTTGGTTGGCCAAAAAGGGCGTATGCGTTTTTTCCTGAATATATTCAGGAAAAAACGCATACGCCCTTTTTGGCCAAGGGCATCATTGTCCACGTTTTGCCGCTTTTCATGTGCTTTCAAGGCGATTCGAATCTACCTCCTGAAATCTGTTTCCTGCAATTCTGCCTTGCTTTCAAAGCCTCTTCGTTGCCTTCCCTTAATATATTTGTGGACGAGAGGTATCATTTAAAACTCTGCAGGTTTGTGAATTGCAGTGCCCCTGAGCTCCATTTTTCAACTCGCTTTTTTGGGAGCTGGCCGCAAAAGCGCAGGATTGCTTCAGGCCCTCTTCTGGTTCTGGGGGGCAGGCTGAGCTTGTGCTTAATTCTTCTTCCTGATGGGAAAATAGAGTGACCTGTGCCTGTCCCAACACCTAGAGCTAGTCTCTCATTGGTTCCCCCTCTTCCCGTTCATCCTCAGGACAAATTGCAACCTGTACGGAACAGGAGGTTAAAGGTGCTGATTCTCCAAGGAGGGAGATGGCTAGTAAATCGGCTGGAATGGCGAACCCGAGCCAAGGAGATGAGAAATGAGGTGCGTTTTAGAAACCTTTCCCGATCACACGGTGTACCATCTTCTGGGTTTCTAATGCCTGTTTTCGATGTAGGAAGATGCCCTTGAAACTGGAGATTTGGGACCCATGGGATGGGTACCATGCAGTATTACTTGAAAGGGTCTGCGTTGGCTCCCCCAACCTCACCGAACCTCTCAGCCCCAAGAGTGTCCACCCTTATGTCTCAATCAGCTGTGGGTCTAGATATGGTCAATCCAGGTTGCATCACAGCCCCTGAACGAATTTTGTAAGAATTTCTCTCTCTTTCACTGTCTTTGTTTCACTGGTTTTGAAAAGTAATTTATTTTTATAATGGGGTTTAGCTGCTTTCCAGGGCTGTGTTTATGCCGCTTTACACCCCCTTGACTCACTTGCAGAGAGATATCAATACATAGGTTTGAAGATTCTTACTAGTCAGATATATTCTTGTGCGGTGAATAGGGGGTGTTGAGTCCAGGTCACTGAAAAAGGAATAGGTCTTGTCTCTTACATATTGGGTTTATGGAACGGTATCTGAGCTAATTTGAAACCCTTGTTTTATGCATCACCCCACCTCACCTTTCCCGTTCAGCAGCCATAGTGTGTTTTCTAAACGTGTGACTCTGTTCTGTTTTGCAATTCAGTTCAAGTGTAGCGGTTTTTACATTCCCTCTATAAGTGATATCGTATGATAAGTGTCTTTTTCTGTGTGACTTATTTCACTTAGAATCGTCGTACCTAAATCCACTCATCGTGCTGCTACTAGCCTTATGACGTTGATTTCATGGCTGAGTGATATTCCATTGTACATGAGGACCACAACTTCTTTATCCATTTTTCGCTTTCCTAGGATATTTAAGGTGTAATGAAGTGGGGGTTCTTGTCAACAGAGCAGCCCTAAACTTTGGGGTGCCTGTGTCTTGCTGATTTCTAGTTTTCCCAATTTATACGCCCATGAGTGGAAGTGCCCTATGCTCTCCAAGCTGTGTTTTTTAGATGTTTCAGAACACACCGTACACTTCTCCAGAGTGGCTGTTGGCAATTTACATCCCACCCATCAGCGTAGCAAGGCTCCCATTTCTCCATGGCCGGTCCTGCATTTCTGGTTTGGACACTTTTTTCCGCATGGCCCTTTTGCCCGCTGGGAAGCGAGACTTCTTTGGAGCGCTGATTGGCCTTTCCAGGTTGCTTGGTTGGCCAAAAAGGGCGTATGCGTTTTTTCCTGAATATATTCAGGAAAAAACGCATACGCCCTTTTTGGCCAAGGGCATCATTGTCCACGTTTTGCCGCTTTTCATGTGCTTTCAAGGCGATTCGAATCTACCTCCTGAAATCTGTTTCCTGCAATTCTGCCTTGCTTTCAAAGCCTCTTCGTTGCCTTCCCTTAATATATTTGTGGACGAGAGGTATCATTTAAAACTCTGCAGGTTTGTGAATTGCAGTGCCCCTGAGCTCCATTTTTCAACTCGCTTTTTTGGGAGCTGGCCGCAAAAGCGCAGGATTGCTTCAGGCCCTCTTCTGGTTCTGGGGGGCAGGCTGAGCTTGTGCTTAATTCTTCTTCCTGATGGGAAAATAGAGTGACCTGTGCCTGTCCCAACACCTAGAGCTAGTCTCTCATTGGTTCCCCCTCTTCCCGTTCATCCTCAGGACAAATTGCAACCTGTACGGAACAGGAGGTTAAAGGTGCTGATTCTCCAAGGAGGGAGATGGCTAGTAAATCGGCTGGAATGGCGAACCCGAGCCAAGGAGATGAGAAATGAGGTGCGTTTTAGAAACCTTTCCCGATCACACGGTGTACCATCTTCTGGGTTTCTAATGCCTGTTTTCGATGTAGGAAGATGCCCTTGAAACTGGAGATTTGGGACCCATGGGATGGGTACCATGCAGTATTACTTGAAAGGGTCTGCGTTGGCTCCCCCAACCTCACCGAACCTCTCAGCCCCAAGAGTGTCCACCCTTATGTCTCAATCAGCTGTGGGTCTAGATATGGTCAATCCAGGTTGCATCACAGCCCCTGAACGAATTTTGTAAGAATTTCTCTCTCTTTCACTGTCTTTGTTTCACTGGTTTTGAAAAGTAATTTATTTTTATAATGGGGTTTAGCTGCTTTCCAGGGCTGTGTTTATGCCGCTTTACACCCCCTTGACTCACTTGCAGAGAGATATCAATACATAGGTTTGAAGATTCTTACTAGTCAGATATATTCTTGTGCGGTGAATAGGGGGTGTTGAGTCCAGGTCACTGAAAAAGGAATAGGTCTTGTCTCTTACATATTGGGTTTATGGAACGGTATCTGAGCTAATTTGAAACCCTTGTTTTATGCATCACCCCACCTCACCTTTCCCGTTCAGCAGCCATAGTGTGTTTTCTAAACGTGTGACTCTGTTCTGTTTTGCAATTCAGTTCAAGTGTAGCGGTTTTTACATTCCCTCTATAAGTGATATCGTATGATAAGTGTCTTTTTCTGTGTGACTTATTTCACTTAGAATCGTCGTACCTAAATCCACTCATCGTGCTGCTACTAGCCTTATGACGTTGATTTCATGGCTGAGTGATATTCCATTGTACATGAGGACCACAACTTCTTTATCCATTTTTCGCTTTCCTAGGATATTTAAGGTGTAATGAAGTGGGGGTTCTTGTCAACAGAGCAGCCCTAAACTTTGGGGTGCCTGTGTCTTGCTGATTTCTAGTTTTCCCAATTTATACGCCCATGAGTGGAAGTGCCCTATGCTCTCCAAGCTGTGTTTTTTAGATGTTTCAGAACACACCGTACACTTCTCCAGAGTGGCTGTTGGCAATTTACATCCCACCCATCAGCGTAGCAAGGCTCCCATTTCTCCATGGCCGGTCCTGCATTTCTGGTTTGGACACTTTTTTCCGCATGGCCCTTTTGCCCGCTGGGAAGCGAGACTTCTTTGGAGCGCTGATTGGCCTTTCCAGGTTGCTTGGTTGGCCAAAAAGGGCGTATGCGTTTTTTCCTGAATATATTCAGGAAAAAACGCATACGCCCTTTTTGGCCAAGGGCATCATTGTCCACGTTTTGCCGCTTTTCATGTGCTTTCAAGGCAATTCGAATCTACCTCCTGAAATCTGTTTCCTGCAATTCTGCCTTGCTTTCAAAGCCTCTTCGTTGCCTTCCCTTAATATATTTGTGGACGAGAGGTATCATTTAAAACTCTGCAGGTTTGTGAATTGCAGTGCCCCTGAGCTCCATTTTTCAACTCGCTTTTTTGGGAGCTGGCCGCAAAAGCGCAGGATTGCTTCAGGCCCTCTTCTGGTTCTGGGGGGCAGGCTGAGCTTGTGCTTAATTCTTCTTCCTGATGGGAAAATAGAGTGACCTGTGCCTTTCCCAACCACTAGAGCTAGTCTCTCATTGGTTCCCCCTCTTCCCGTTCATCCTCAGGACAAATTGCAACCTGTACGGAACAGGAGGTTAAAGGTGCTGATTCTCCAAGGAGGGAGATGGCTAGTAAATCGGCTGGAATGGCGAACCCGAGCCAAGGAGATGAGAAATGAGGTGCGTTTTAGAAACCTTTCCCGATCACACGGTGTACCATCTTCTGGGTTTCTCATGCCTGTTTTCGATGTAGGAAGATGCCCTTGAACCTGGAGATTTGGGACCCATGGGATGGGTACCATGCAGTATTACTTGAAAGGGTCTGCGTTGGCTCCCCCAACCTCACCGAACCTCTCAGCCCCAAGAGTGTCCACCCTTATGTCTCAATCAGCTGTGGGTCTAGATATGTTCAATCCAGGTTGCATCACAGCCCCTGAACGAATTTTGTAAGAATTTCTCTCTCTTTCACTGTCTTTGTTTCACTGGTTTTGAAAAGTAATTTATTTTTATAATGGGGTTTAGCTGCTTTCCAGGGCTGTGTTTATGCCGCTTTACACCCCCTTGACTCACTTACAGAGAGATATCAATACATAGGTTTGAAGATTCTTACTAGTCAGATATATTCTTGTGCGGTGAATAGGGGGTGTTGAGTCCAGGTCACTGAAAAAGGAATAGGTCTTGTCTCTTACATATTGGGTTTATGGAACGGTATCTGAGCTAATTTGAAACCCTTGTTTTATGCATCACCCCACCTCACCTTTCCCGTTCAGCAGCCATAGTGTGTTTTCTAAACGTGTGACTCTGTTCTGTTTTGCAATTCAGTTCAAGTGTAGCGGTTTTTACATTCCCTCTATAAGTGATATCGTATGATAAGTGTCTTTTTCTGTGTGACTTATTTCACTTAGAATCGTCGTACCTAAATCCACTCATCGTGCTGCTACTAGCCTTATGACGTTGATTTCATGGCTGAGTGATATTCCATTGTACATGAGGACCACAACTTCTTTATCCATTTTTCGCTTTCCTAGGATATTTAAGGTGTAATGAAGTGGGGGTTCTTGTCAACAGAGCAGCCCTAAACTTTGGGGTGCCTGTGTCTTGCTGATTTCTAGTTTTCCCAATTTATACGCCCATGAGTGGAAGTGCCCTATGCTCTCCAAGCTGTGTTTTTTAGATGTTTCAGAACACACCGTACACTTCTCCAGAGTGGCTGTTGGCAATTTACATCCCACCCATCAGCGTAGCAAGGCTCCCATTTCTCCATGGCCGGTCCTGCATTTCTGGTTTGGACACTTTTTTCCGCATGGCCCTTTTGCCCGCTGGGAAGCGAGACTTCTTTGGAGCGCTGATTGGCCTTTCCAGGTTGCTTGGTTGGCCAAAAAGGGCGTATGCGTTTTTTCCTGAATATATTCAGGAAAAAACGCATACGCCCTTTTTGGCCAAGGGCATCATTGTCCACGTTTTGCCGCTTTTCATGTGCTTTCAAGGCGATTCGAATCTACCTCCTGAAATCTGTTTCCTGCAATTCTGCCTTGCTTTCAAAGCCTCTTCGTTGCCTTCCCTTAATATATTTGTGGACGAGAGGTATCATTTAAAACTCTGCAGGTTTGTGAATTGCAGTGCCCCTGAGCTCCATTTTTCAACTCGCTTTTTTGGGAGCTGGCCGCAAAAGCGCAGGATTGCTTCAGGCCCTCTTCTGGTTCTGGGGGGCAGGCTGAGCTTGTGCTTAATTCTTCTTCCTGATGGGAAAATAGAGTGACCTGTGCCTTTCCCAACCACTAGAGCTAGTCTCTCATTGGTTCCCCCTCTTCCCGTTCATCCTCAGGACAAATTGCAACCTGTACGGAACAGGAGGTTAAAGGTGCTGATTCTCCAAGGAGGGAGATGGCTAGTAAATCGGCTGGAATGGCGAACCCGAGCCAAGGAGATGAGAAATGAGGTGCGTTTTAGAAACCTTTCCCGATCACACGGTGTACCATCTTCTGGGTTTCTCATGCCTGTTTTCGATGTAGGAAGATGCCCTTGAACCTGGAGATTTGGGACCCATGGGATGGGTACCATGCAGTATTACTTGAAAGGGTCTGCGTTGGCTCCCCCAACCTCACCGAACCTCTCAGCCCCAAGAGTGTCCACCCTTATGTCTCAATCAGCTGTGGGTCTAGATATGGTCAATCCAGGTTGCATCACAGCCCCTGAACGAATTTTGTAAGAATTTCTCTCTCTTTCACTGTCTTTGTTTCACTGGTTTTGAAAAGTAATTTATTTTTATAATGGGGTTTAGCTGCTTTCCAGGGCTGTGTTTATGCCGCTTTACACCCCCTTGACTCACTTACAGAGAGATATCAATACATAGGTTTGAAGATTCTTACTAGTCAGATATATTCTTGTGCGGTGAATAGGGGGTGTTGAGTCCAGGTCACTGAAAAAGGAATAGGTCTTGTCTCTTACATATTGGGTTTATGGAACGGTATCTGAGCTAATTTGAAACCCTTGTTTTATGCATCACCCCACCTCACCTTTCCCGTTCAGCAGCCATAGTGTGTTTTCTAAACGTGTGACTCTGTTCTGTTTTGCAATTCAGTTCAAGTGTAGCGGTTTTTACATTCCCTCTATAAGTGATATCGTATGATAAGTGTCTTTTTCTGTGTGACTTATTTCACTTAGAATCGTCGTACCTAAATCCACTCATCGTGCTGCTACTAGCATTATGACGTTGATTTCATTGCTGAGTGATATTCCATTGTACATGAGGACCACAACTTCTTTATCCATTTTTCTCTTTCCTAGGATATTTAAGGTGTAATGAAGTGGGGGTTCTTGTCAACAGAGCAGCCCTAAACTTTGGGGTGCCTGTGTCTTGCTGATTTTTAGTTTTCCCAATTTATACGCCCATGAGTGGAAGTGCCCTATGCTCTCCAAGCTGTGTTTTTTAGATGTTTCAGAACACACCGTACACGTCTCCAGAGTGGCTGTTGGCAATTTACATCCCACCCATCAGCGGAGCAAGGCTGCCATTTCTCCATGGCCAGTCCTGCATTTCTGGTTTGGACACTTTTTTCCGCATGGCCCATTTGCCTGCTGGGAAGCGAGACTTCTTTGGAGCGCTGATTTGCCTTTCCAGGTTGCTTGGTTGGCCAAAAAGGGCGTATGCGTTTTTTCCTGAATATATTCAGGAAAAAACGCATACGCCCTTTTTGGCCAAGGGCATCATTGTCCACGTTTGGCCGCTTTTCATGTGCTTTCAAGGCGATTCGAATCTACCTGCTGAAATCTGTTTCCTGCAATTCTGCCTTGCTTTCAAAGCCTCTTCGTTGCCTTCCCTTAATATATTTGTGGACGAGAGGTATCATTTAAAACTCTGAAGGTTTCTGAATTGCAGTGCCCCTGAGCTCCATTTTCCAACTCGCTTTTTTGGGAGCTGGCCGCAAAAGCTCAGGATTGCTTCAGGCCCTCTTCTGGTTCTGGGGGGCAGGCTGAGCTTGTGCTTAATTCTTCTTCCTGATGGGAAAATAGAGTGACCTTTGCCTGTCCCAACACCTAGAGCTAGTCTCTCATTGGTTCCCCCTCTTCCCGTTCATCCTCAGGACAAATTGCAACCTGTACGGAACAGGAGGTTAAAGGTGCTGATTCTCCAAGGAGGGAGATGGCTAGTAAATCGGCTGGAATGGCGAACCCGAGCCAAGGAGATGAGAAATGAGGTGCGTTTTAGAAACCTTTCCCGATCACACGGTGTACCATCTTCTGGGTTTCTCATGCCTGTTTTCGATGTAGGAAGATGCCCTTGAACCTGGAGATTTGGGACCCATGGGATGGGTACCATGCAGTATTACTTGAAAGGGTCTGCGTTGGCTCCCCCAACCTCACCGAACCTCTCAGCCCCAAGAGTGTCCACCCTTATGTCTCAATCAGCTGTGGGTCTAGATATGGTCAATCCAGGTTGCATCACAGCCCCTGAACGAATTTTGTAAAAATTTCTCTCTCTTTCACTGTCTTTGTTTCACTGGTTTTGAAAAGTAATTTATTTTTATAATGGGGTTTAGCTGCTTTTCACGGCTGTGTTTATGCCGCTTTACACCCCCTTGACTCACTTACAGAGAGATATCAATACATAGGTTTGAAGATTCTTACTAGTCAGATATATTCTTGTGCGGTGAATAGGGGGTGTTGAGTCCAGTTCACTGAAAAAGGAATAGGTCTTGTCTCTTACATATTGGGTTTATGGAACGGTATCTGAGCTAATTTGAAACCCTTGTTTTATGCATCACCCCACCTCACCTTTCCCGTTCAGCAGCCATAGTGTGTTTTCTAAACGTGTGACTCTGTTCTGTTTTGCAATTCAGTTCAAGTGTAGCGGTTTTTACATTCCCTCTATAAGTGATATCTTATGATAAGTGTCTTTTTCTGTGTGACTTATTTCACTTAGAATCGTCGTACCTAAATCCACTCATCGTGCTGCTACTAGCCTTATGACGTTGATTTCATGGCTGAGTGATATTCCATTGTACATGAGGACCACAACTTCTTTATCCATTTTTCTCTTTCCTAGGATATTTAAGGTGTAATGAAGTGGGGGTTCTTGTCAACAGAGCAGCCCTAAACTTTGGGGTGCCTGTGTCTTGCTGATTTTTAGTTTTCCCAATTTATACGCCCATGAGTGGAAGTGCCCTATGCTCTCCAAGCTGTGTTTTTTAGATGTTTCAGAACACACCGTACACTTCTCCAGAGTGGCTGTTGGCAATTTACATCCCACCCATCAGCGTAGCAAGGCTCCCATTTCTCCATGGCCGGCCTGCATTTCTGGTTTGGACACTTTTTTCCGCATGGCCCTTTTGCCCGCTGGGAAGCGAGACTTCTTTGGAGCGCTGATTGGCCTTTCCAGGTTGCTTGGTTGGCCAAAAAGGGCATATGCGTTTTTTCCTGAATATATTCAGGAAAAAACGCATACGCCCTTATTGGCCAAGGGCATCATTGTCCACGTTTTGCCGCTTTTCATGTGCTTTCAAGGCGATTCGAATCTACCTCCTGAAATCTGTTTCCTGCAATTCTGCCTTGCTTTCAAAGCCTCTTCGTTGCCTTCCCTTAATATATTTGTGGACGAGAGGTATCATTTAAAACTCTGCAGGTTTGTGAATTGCAGTGCCCCTGAGCTCCATTTTTCAACTCGCTTTTTTGGGAGCTGGCCGCAAAAGCGCAGGATTGCTTCAGGCCCTCTTCTGGTTCTGGGGGGCAGGCTGAGCTTGTGCTTAATTCTTCTTCCTGATGGGAAAATAGAGTGACCTGTGCCTTTCCCAACCACTAGAGCTAGTCTCTCATTGGTTCCCCCTCTTCCCGTTCATCCTCAGGACAAATTGCAACCTGTACGGAACAGGAGGTTAAAGGTGCTGATTCTCCAAGGAGGGAGATGGCTAGTAAATCGGCTGGAATGGCGAACCCGAGCCAAGGAGATGAGAAATGAGGTGCGTTTTAGAAACCTTTCCCGATCACACGGTGTACCATCTTCTGGGTTTCTCATGCCTGTTTTCGATGTAGGAAGATGCCCTTGAACCTGGAGATTTGGGACCCATGGGATGGGTACCATGCAGTATTACTTGAAAGGGTCTGCGTTGGCTCCCCCAACCTCACCGAACCTCTCAGCCCCAAGAGTGTCCACCCTTATGTCTCAATCAGCTGTGGGTCTAGATATGGTCAATCCAGGTTGCATCACAGCCCCTGAACGAATTTTGTAAGAATTTCTCTCTCTTTCACTGTCTTTGTTTCACTGGTTTTGAAAAGTAATTTATTTTTATAATGGGGTTTAGCTGCTTTCCAGGGCTGTGTTTATGCCGCTTTACACCCCCTTGACTCACTTACAGAGAGATATCAATACATAGGTTTGAAGATTCTTACTAGTCAGATATATTCTTGTGCGGTGAATAGGGGGTGTTGAGTCCAGGTCACTGAAAAAGGAATAGGTCTTGTCTCTTACATATTGGGTTTATGGAACGGTATCTGAGCTAATTTGAAACCCTTGTTTTATGCATCACCCCACCTCACCTTTCCCGTTCAGCAGCCATAGTGTGTTTTCTAAACGTGTGACTCTGTTCTGTTTTGCAATTCAGTTCAAGTGTAGCGGTTTTTACATTCCCTCTATAAGTGATATCTTATGATAAGTGTCTTTTTCTGTGTGACTTATTTCACTTAGAATCGTCATACCTAAATCCACTCATCGTGCTGCTACTAGCATTATGACGTTGATTTCATGGCTGAGTGATATTCCATTGTATATGAGGACCACAACTTCTTTATCCATTTTTCTCTTTCCTAGGATATTTAAGGTGTAATGAAGTGGGGGTTCTTGTCAACAGAGCAGCCCTAAACTTTGGGGTGCCTGTGTCTTGCTGATTTTTAGTTTTCCCAATTTATACGCCCATGAGTGGAAGTGCCCTATGCTCTCCAAGCTGTGTTTTTTAGATGTTTCAGAACACACCGTACACGTCTCCAGAGTGGCTGTTGGCAATTTACATCCCACCCATCAGCGGAGCAAGGCTGCCATTTCTCCATGGCCAGTCCTGCATTTCTGGTTTGGACACTTTTTTCCGCATGGCCCATTTGCCTGCTGGGAAGCGAGACTTCTTTGGAGCGCTGATTTGCCTTTCCAGGTTGCTTGGTTGGCCAAAAAGGGCGTATGCGTTTTTTCCTGAATATATTCAGGAAAAAACGCATACGCCCTTTTTGGCCAAGGGCATCATTGTCCACGTTTGGCCGCTTTTCATGTGCTTTCAAGGCGATTCGAATCTACCTGCTGAAATCTGTTTCCTGCAATTCTGCCTTGCTTTCAAAGCCTCTTCGTTGCCTTCCCTTAATATATTTGTGGACGAGAGGTATCATTTAAAACTCTGAAGGTTTCTGAATTGCAGTGCCCCTGAGCTCCATTTTCCAACTCGCTTTTTTGGGAGCTGGCCGCAAAAGCTCAGGATTGCTTCAGGCCCTCTTCTGGTTCTGGGGGGCAGGCTGAGCTTGTGCTTAATTCTTCTTCCTGATGGGAAAATAGAGTGACCTTTGCCTGTCCCAACACCTA
The DNA here is from genome assembly GCF_949987535.1 of Balaenoptera acutorostrata. NCBI lineage: Eukaryota > Metazoa > Chordata > Mammalia > Artiodactyla > Balaenopteridae > Balaenoptera > Balaenoptera acutorostrata. Next base: position 113,554 of record NW_026645601.1, read on the forward strand.
GAGCTAGTCTCTCATTGGTTCCCCCTCTTCCCGTTCATCCTCAGGACAAATTGCAACCTGTACGGAACAGGAGGTTAAAGGTGCTGATTCTCCAAGGAGGGAGATGGCTAGTAAATCGGCTGGAATGGCGAACCCGAGCCAAGGAGATGAGAAATGAGGTGCGTTTTAGAAACCTTTCCCGATCACACGGTGTACCATCTTCTGGGTTTCTCATGCCTGTTTTCGATGTAGGAAGATGCCCTTGAACCTGGAGATTTGGGACCCATGGGATGGGTACCATGCAGTATTACTTGAAAGGGTCTGCGTTGGCTCCCCCAACCTCACCGAACCTCTCAGCCCCAAGAGTGTCCACCCTTATGTCTCAATCAGCTGTGGGTCTAGATATGGTCAATCCAGGTTGCATCACAGCCCCTGAACGAATTTTGTAAAAATTTCTCTCTCTTTCACTGTCTTTGTTTCACTGGTTTTGAAAAGTAATTTATTTTTATAATGGGGTTTAGCTGCTTTTCACGGCTGTGTTTATGCCGCTTTACACCCCCTTGACTCACTTACAGAGAGATATCAATACATAGGTTTGAAGATTCTTACTAGTCAGATATATTCTTGTGCGGTGAATAGGGGGTGTTGAGTCCAGTTCACTGAAAAAGGAATAGGTCTTGTCTCTTACATATTGGGTTTATGGAACGGTATCTGAGCTAATTTGAAACCCTTGTTTTATGCATCACCCCACCTCACCTTTCCCGTTCAGCAGCCATAGTGTGTTTTCTAAACGTGTGACTCTGTTCTGTTTTGCAATTCAGTTCAAGTGTAGCGGTTTTTACATTCCCTCTATAAGTGATATCTTATGATAAGTGTCTTTTTCTGTGTGACTTATTTCACTTAGAATCGTCGTACCTAAATCCACTCATCGTGCTGCTACTAGCCTTATGACGTTGATTTCATGGCTGAGTGATATTCCATTGTACATGAGGACCACAACTTCTTTATCCATTTTTCTCTTTCCTAGGATATTTAAGGTGTAATGAAGTGGGGGTTCTTGTCAACAGAGCAGCCCTAAACTTTGGGGTGCCTGTGTCTTGCTGATTTTTAGTTTTCCCAATTTATACGCCCATGAGTGGAAGTGCCCTATGCTCTCCAAGCTGTGTTTTTTAGATGTTTCAGAACACACCGTACACTTCTCCAGAGTGGCTGTTGGCAATTTACATCCCACCCATCAGCGTAGCAAGGCTCCCATTTCTCCATGGCCGGCCTGCATTTCTGGTTTGGACACTTTTTTCCGCATGGCCCTTTTGCCCGCTGGGAAGCGAGACTTCTTTGGAGCGCTGATTGGCCTTTCCAGGTTGCTTGGTTGGCCAAAAAGGGCATATGCGTTTTTTCCTGAATATATTCAGGAAAAAACGCATACGCCCTTATTGGCCAAGGGCATCATTGTCCACGTTTTGCCGCTTTTCATGTGCTTTCAAGGCGATTCGAATCTACCTCCTGAAATCTGTTTCCTGCAATTCTGCCTTGCTTTCAAAGCCTCTTCGTTGCCTTCCCTTAATATATTTGTGGACGAGAGGTATCATTTAAAACTCTGCAGGTTTGTGAATTGCAGTGCCCCTGAGCTCCATTTTTCAACTCGCTTTTTTGGGAGCTGGCCGCAAAAGCGCAGGATTGCTTCAGGCCCTCTTCTGGTTCTGGGGGGCAGGCTGAGCTTGTGCTTAATTCTTCTTCCTGATGGGAAAATAGAGTGACCTGTGCCTTTCCCAACCACTAGAGCTAGTCTCTCATTGGTTCCCCCTCTTCCCGTTCATCCTCAGGACAAATTGCAACCTGTACGGAACAGGAGGTTAAAGGTGCTGATTCTCCAAGGAGGGAGATGGCTAGTAAATCGGCTGGAATGGCGAACCCGAGCCAAGGAGATGAGAAATGAGGTGCGTTTTAGAAACCTTTCCCGATCACACGGTGTACCATCTTCTGGGTTTCTCATGCCTGTTTTCGATGTAGGAAGATGCCCTTGAACCTGGAGATTTGGGACCCATGGGATGGGTACCATGCAGTATTACTTGAAAGGGTCTGCGTTGGCTCCCCCAACCTCACCGAACCTCTCAGCCCCAAGAGTGTCCACCCTTATGTCTCAATCAGCTGTGGGTCTAGATATGGTCAATCCAGGTTGCATCACAGCCCCTGAACGAATTTTGTAAGAATTTCTCTCTCTTTCACTGTCTTTGTTTCACTGGTTTTGAAAAGTAATTTATTTTTATAATGGGGTTTAGCTGCTTTCCAGGGCTGTGTTTATGCCGCTTTACACCCCCTTGACTCACTTACAGAGAGATATCAATACATAGGTTTGAAGATTCTTACTAGTCAGATATATTCTTGTGCGGTGAATAGGGGGTGTTGAGTCCAGGTCACTGAAAAAGGAATAGGTCTTGTCTCTTACATATTGGGTTTATGGAACGGTATCTGAGCTAATTTGAAACCCTTGTTTTATGCATCACCCCACCTCACCTTTCCCGTTCAGCAGCCATAGTGTGTTTTCTAAACGTGTGACTCTGTTCTGTTTTGCAATTCAGTTCAAGTGTAGCGGTTTTTACATTCCCTCTATAAGTGATATCGTATGATAAGTGTCTTTTTCTGTGTGACTTATTTCACTTAGAATCGTCATACCTAAATCCACTCATCGTGCTGCTACTAGCATTATGACGTTGATTTCATGGCTGAGTGATATTCCATTGTATATGAGGACCACAACTTCTTTATCCATTTTTCTCTTTCCTAGGATATTTAAGGTGTAATGAAGTGGGGGTTCTTGTCAACAGAGCAGCCCTAAACTTTGGGGTGCCTGTGTCTTGCTGATTTTTAGTTTTCCCAATTTATACGCCCATGAGTGGAAGTGCCCTATGCTCTCCAAGCTGTGTTTTTTAGATGTTTCAGAACACACCGTACACGTCTCCAGAGTGGCTGTTGGCAATTTACATCCCACCCATCAGCGGAGCAAGGCTGCCATTTCTCCATGGCCAGTCCTGCATTTCTGGTTTGGACACTTTTTTCCGCATGGCCCATTTGCCTGCTGGGAAGCGAGACTTCTTTGGAGCGCTGATTTGCCTTTCCAGGTTGCTTGGTTGGCCAAAAAGGGCGTATGCGTTTTTTCCTGAATATATTCAGGAAAAAACGCATACGCCCTTTTTGGCCAAGGGCATCATTGTCCACGTTTGGCCGCTTTTCATGTGCTTTCAAGGCGATTCGAATCTACCTGCTGAAATCTGTTTCCTGCAATTCTGCCTTGCTTTCAAAGCCTCTTCGTTGCCTTCCCTTAATATATTTGTGGACGAGAGGTATCATTTAAAACTCTGCAGGTTTGTGAATTGCAGTGCCCCTGAGCTCCATTTTCCAACTCGCTTTTTTGGGAGCTGGCCGCAAAAGCTCAGGATTGCTTCAGGCCCTCTTCTGGTTCTGGGGGGCAGGCTGAGCTTGTGCTTAATTCTTCTTCCTGATGGGAAAATAGAGTGACCTTTGCCTGTCCCAACACCTAGAGCTAGTCTCTCATTGGTTCCCCCTCTTCCCGTTCATCCTCAGGACAAATTGCAACCTGTACGGAACAGGAGGTTAAAGGTGCTGATTCTCCAAGGAGGGAGATGGCTAGTAAATCGGCTGGAATGGCGAACCCGAGCCAAGGAGATGAGAAATGAGGTGCGTTTAAGAAACCTTTCCCGATCACACGGTGTACCATCTTCTGGGTTTCTCATGCCTGTTTTCGATGTAGGAAGATGCCCTTGAACCTGGAGATTTGGGACCCATGGGATGGGTACCATGCAGTATTACTTGAAAGGGTCTGCGTTGGCTCCCCCAACCTCACCGAACCTCTCAGCCCCAAGAGTGTCCACCCTTATGTCTCAATCAGCTGTGGGTCTAGATATGGTCAATCCAGGTTGCATCACAGCCCCTGAACGAATTTTGTAAAAATTTCTCTCTCTTTCACTGTCTTTGTTTCACTGGTTTTGAAAAGTAATTTATTTTTATAATGGGGTTTAGCTGCTTTTCACGGCTGTGTTTATGCCGCTTTACACCCCCTTGACTCACTTACAGAGAGATATCAATACATAGGTTTGAAGATTCTTACTAGTCAGATATATTCTTGTGCGGTGAATAGGGGGTGTTGAGTCCAGGTCACTGAAAAAGGAATAGGTCTTGTCTCTTACATATTGGGTTTATGGAACGGTATCTGAGCTAATTTGAAACCCTTGTTTTATGCATCACCCCACCTCACCTTTCCCGTTCAGCAGCCATAGTGTGTTTTCTAAACGTGTGACTCTGTTCTGTTTTGCAATTCAGTTCAAGTGTAGCGGTTTTTACATTCCCTCTAGAAGTGATATCGTATGATAAGTGTCTTTTTCTGTGTGACTTATTTCACTTAGAATCGTCGTACCTAAATCCACTCATCGTGCTGCTACTAGCCTTATGACGTTGATTTCATGGCTGAGTGATATTCCATTGTACATGAGGACCACAACTTCTTTATCCATTTTTCTCTTTCCTAGGATATTTAAGGTGTAATGAAGTGGGGGTTCTTGTCAACAGAGCAGCCCTAAACTTTGGGGTGCCTGTGTCTTGCTGATTTTTAGTTTTCCCAATTTATACGCCCATGAGTGGAAGTGCCCTATGCTCTCCAAGCTGTGTTTTTTAGATGTTTCAGAACACACCGTACACTTCTCCAGAGTGGCTGTTGGCAATTTACATCCCACCCATCAGCGTAGCAAGGCTCCCATTTCTCCATGGCCGGTCCTGCATTTCTGGTTTGGACACTTTTTTCCGCATGGCCCTTTTGCCCGCTGGGAAGCGAGACTTCTTTGGAGCACTGATTGGCCTTTCCAGGTTCCTTGGTTGGCCAATAAGGGCATATGCGTTTTTTCCTGAATATATTCAGGAAAAAACGCATACGCCCTTATTGGCCAAGGGCATCATTGTCCACGTTTTGCCGCTTTTCATGTGCTTTCAAGGCGATTCGAATCTACCTCCTGAAATCTGTTTCCTGCAATTCTGCCTTGCTTTCAAAGCCTCTTCGTTGCCTTCCCTTAATATATTTGTGGACGAGAGGTATCATTTAAAACTCTGCAGGTTTGTGAATTGCAGTGCCCCTGAGCTCCATTTTTCAACTCGCTTTTTTGGGAGCTGGCCGCAAAAGCGCAGGATTGCTTCAGGCCCTTTTCTGGTTCTGGGGGGCAGGCTGAGCTTGTGCTTAATTCTTCTTCCTGATGGGAAAATAGAGTGACCTGTGCCTTTCCCAACCACTAGAGCTAGTCTCTCATTGGTTCCCCCTCTTCCCGTTCATCCTCAGGACAAATTGCAACCTGTACGGAACAGGAGGTTAAAGGTGCTGATTCTCCAAGGAGGGAGATGGCTAGTAAATCGGCTGGAATGGCGAACCCGAGCCAAGGAGATGAGAAATGAGGTGCGTTTTAGAAACCTTTCCGATCACACGGTGTGTACCATCTTCTGGGTTTCTCATGCCTGTTTTCGATGTAGGAAGATGCCCTTGAACCTGGAGATTTGGGACCCATGGGATGGGTACCATGCAGTATTACTTGAAAGGGTCTGCGTTGGCTCCCCCAACCTCACCGAACCTCTCAGCCCCAAGAGTGTCCACCCTTATGTCTCAATCAGCTGTGGGTCTAGATATGGTCAATCCAGGTTGCATCACAGCCCCTGAACGAATTTTGTAAGAATTTCTCTCTCTTTCACTGTCTTTGTTTCACTGGTTTTGAAAAGTAATTTATTTTTATAATGGGGTTTAGCTGCTTTTCAGGGCTGTGTTTATGCCGCTTTACACCCCCTTGACTCACTTACAGAGAGATATCAATACATAGGTTTGAAGATTCTTACTAGTCAGTTATATTCTTGTGCGGTGAATAGGGGGTGTTGAGTCCAGTTCACTGAAAAAGGAATAGGTCTTTTCTCTTACATATTGGGTTTATGGAACGGTATCTGAGCTAATTTGAAACCCTTGTTTTATGCATCACCCCACCTCACCTTTCCCGTTCAGCAGCCATAGTGTGTTTTCTAAACGTGTGACTCTGTTCTGTTTTGCAATTCAGTTCACGTGTAGCGGTTTTTACATTCCCTCTATAAGTGATATCTTATGATAAGTGTCTTTTTCTGTGTGACTTATTTCACTTAGAATCGTCGTACCTAAATCCACTCATCGTGCTGCTACTAGCAGTATGACGTTGATTTCATGGCTGAGTGATATTCCATTGTACATGAGGACCACAACTTCTTTATCCATTTTTCTCTTTCCTAGGATATTTAAGGTGTAATGAAGTGGGGGTTCTTGTCAACAGAGCAGCCCTAAACTTTGGGGAGCCTGTGTCTTGCTGATTTCTAGTTTTCCCAATTTATACGCCCATGAGTGGAAGTGCCCTATGCTCTCCAAGCTGTGTTTTTTAGATGTTTCAGAACACACCGTTCACGTCTCCAGAGTGGCTGTTGGCAATTTACATCCCACCCATCAGCGGAGCAAGGCTGCCATTTCTCCATGGCCAGTCCTGCATTTCTGGTTTGGACACTTTTTTCCGCATGGCCCATTTGCCTGCTGGGAAGCGAGACTTCTTTGGAGCGCTGATTTGCCTTTCCAGGTTGCTTGGTTGGCCAAAAAGGGCGTATGCGTTTTTTCCTGAATATATTCAGGAAAAAACGCATACGCCCTTTTTGGCCAAGGGCATCATTGTCCACGTTTTGCCGCTTTTCATGTGCTTTCAAGGCGATTCGAATCTACCTGCTGAAATCTGCTTCCTGCAATTCTGCCTTGCTTTCAAAGCCTCTTCGTTGCCTTCCCTTAATATATTTGTGGACGAGAGGTATCATTTAAAACTCTGCAGGTTTGTGAATTGCAGTGCCCCTGAGCTCCATTTTCCAACTCGCTTTTTTGGGAGCTGGCCGCAAAAGCTCAGGATTGCTTCAGGCCCTCTTCTGGTTCTGGGGGGCAGGCTGAGCTTGTGCTTAATTCTTCTTCCTGATGGGAAAATAGAGTGACCTTTGCCTGTCCCAACACCTAGAGCTAGTCTCTCATTGGTTCCCCCTCTTCCCGTTCATCCTCAGGACAAATTGCAACCTGTACGGAACAGGAGGTTAAAGGTGCTGATTCTCCAAGGAGGGAGATGGCTAGTAAATCGGCTGGAATGGCGAACCCGAGCCAAGGAGATGAGAAATGAGGTGCGTTTTAGAAACCTTTCCCGATCACACGGTGTACCATCTTCTGGGTTTCTCATGCCTGTTTTCGATGTAGGAAGATGCCCTTGAACCTGGAGATTTGGGACCCATGGGATGGGTACCATGCAGTATTACTTGAAAGGGTCTGCGTTGGCTCCCCCAACCTCACCGAACCTCTCAGCCCCAAGAGTGTCCACCCTTATGTCTCAATCAGCTGTGGGTCTAGATATGGTCAATCCAGGTTGCATCACAGCCCCTGAACGAATTTTGTAAGAATTTCTCTCTCTTTCACTGTCTTTGTTTCACTGGTTTTGAAAAGTAATTTATTTTTATAATGGGGTTTAGCTGCTTTTCAGGGCTGTGTTTATGCCGCTTTACACCCCCTTGACTCACTTACAGAGAGATATCAATAAATAGGTTTGAAGATTCTTACTAGTCAGATATATTCTTGTGCGGTGAATAGGGGGTGTTGAGTCCAGTTCACTGAAAAAGGAATAGGTCTTTTCTCTTACATATTGGGTTTATGGAACGGTATCTGAGCTAATTTGAAACCCTTGTTTTATGCATCACCCCACCTCACCTTTCCCGTTCAGCAGCCATAGTGTGTTTTCTAAACGTGTGACTCTTTTCTGTTTTGCAATTCAGTTCAAGTGTAGCGGTTTTTACATTCCCTCTATAAGTGATATCTTATGGTAAGTGTCTTTTTCTGTGTGACTTATTTCACTTAGAATCGTCGTACCTAAATCCACTCATCGTGCTGCTACTAGCCTTATGACGTTGATTTCATGGCTGAGTGATATTCCATTGTACATGAGGACCACAACTTCTTTATCCATTTTTCTCTTTCCTAGGATATTTAAGGTGTAATGAAGTGGGGGTTCTTGTCAACAGAGCAGCCCTAAACTTTGGGGTGCCTGTGTCTTGCTGATTTCTAGTTTTCCCAATTTATACGCCCATGAGTGGAAGTGCCCTATGCTCTCCAAGCTGTGTTTTTTAGATGTTTCAGAACACACCGTACACGTCTCCAGAGTGGCTGTTGGCAATTTACATCCCACCCATCAGCGGAGCAAGGCTGCCATTTCTCCATGGCCAGTCCTGCATTTCTGGTTTGGACACTTTTTTCCGCATGGCCCATTTGCCTGCTGGGAAGCGAGACTTCTTTGGAGCGCTGATTTGCTTTTCCAGGTTGCTTGGTTGGCCAAAAAGGGCGTATGCGTTTTTTCCTGAATATATTCAGGAAAAAACGCATACGCCCTTTTTGGCCAAGGGCATCATTGTCCACGTTTTGCCGCTTTTCATGTGCTTTCAAGGCGATTCGAATCTACCTGCTGAAATCTGCTTCCTGCAATTCTGCCTTGCTTTCAAAGCCTCTTCGTTGCCTTCCCTTAATATATTTGTGGACGAGAGGTATCATTTAAAACTCTGCAGGTTTGTGAATTGCAGTGCCCCTGAGCTCCATTTTCCAACTCGCTTTTTTGGGAGCTGGCCGCAAAAGCGCAGGATTGCTTCAGGCCCTCTTCTGGTTCTGGGGGGCAGGCTGAGCTTGTGCTTAATTCTTCTTCCTGATGGGAAAATAGAGTGACCTTTGCCTGTCCCAACACCTAGAGCTAGTCTCTCATTGGTTCCCCCTCTTCCCGTTCATCCTCAGGACAAATTGCAACCTGTACGGAACAGGAGGTTAAAGGTGCTGATTCTCCAAGGAGGGAGATGGCTAGTAAATCGGCTGGAATGGCGAACCCGAGCCAAGGAGATGAGAAATGAGGTGCGTTTTAGAAACCTTTCCCCATCACACGGTGTACCATCTTCTGGGTTTCTCATGCCTGTTTTCGATGTAGGAAGATGCCCTTGAACCTGGAGATTTGGGACCCATGGGATGGGTACCATGCAGTATTACTTGAAAGGGTCTGCGTTGGCTCCCCCAACCTCACCGAACCTCTCAGCCCCAAGAGTGTCCACCCTTATGTCTCAATCAGCTGTGGGTCTAGATATGGTCAATCCAGGTTGCATCACAGCCCCTGAACGAATTTTGTAAGAATTTCTCTCTCTTTCACTGTCTTTGTTTCACTGGTTTTGAAAAGTAATTTATTTTTATAATGGGGTTTAGCTGCTTTTCAGGGCTGTGTTTATGCCGCTTTACACCCCCTTGACTCACTTCCAGAGAGATATCAATAAATAGGTTTGAAGATTCTTACTAGTCAGATATATTCTTGTGCGGTGAATAGGGGGTGTTGAGTCCAGTTCACTGAAAAAGGAATAGGTCTTGTCTCTTACATATTGGGGTTTTGGAACGGTATCTGAGCTAATTTGAAACCCTTGTTTTATGCATCACCCCACCTCACCTTTCCCGTTCAGCAGCCATAGTGTGTTTTCTAAACGTGTGACTCTTTTCTGTTTTGCAATTCAGTTCAAGTGTAGCGGTTTTTACATTCCCTCTATAAGTGATATCTTATGGTAAGTGTCTTTTTCTGTGTGACTTATTTCACTTAGAATCGTCGTACCTAAATCCACTCATCGTGCTGCTACTAGCCTTATGACGTTGATTTCATGGCTGAGTGATATTCCATTGTACATGAGGACCACAACTTCTTTATCCATTTTTCTCTTTCCTAGGATATTTAAGGTGTAATGAAGTGGGGGTTCTTGTCAACAGAGCAGCCCTAAACTTTGGGGTGCCTGTGTCTTGCTGATTTTTAGTTTTCCCAATTTATACGCCCATGAGTGGAAGTGCCCTATGCTCTCCAAGCTGTGTTTTTTAGATGTTTCAGAACACACCGTACACGTCTCCAGAGTGGCTGTTGGCAATTTACATCCCACCCATCAGCGTAGCAAGGCTCCCATTTCTCCATGGCCGGTCCTGCATTTCTGGTTTGGACACTTTTTTCCGCATGGCCCTTTTGCCCGCTGGGAAGCGAGACTTCTTTGGAGCGCTGATTTGCCTTTCCAGGTTGCTTGGTTGGCCAAAAAGGGCGTATGCGTTTTTTCCTGAATATATTCAGGAAAAAACGCATACGCCCTTTTTGGCCAAGGGCATCATTGTCCACGTTTTGCCGCTTTTCATGTGCTTTCAAGGTGATTCGAATCTACCTGCTGAAATCTGTTTCCTGCAATTCTGCCTTGCTTTCAAAGCCTCTTCATTGCCTTCCCTTAATATATTTGTGGGCGAGAGGTATCATTTAAAACTCTGCAGGTTTGTGAATTGCAGTGCCCCTGAGCTCCATTTTCCAACTCGCTTTTTTGGGAGCTGGCCGCAAAAGCTCAGGATTGCTTCAGGCCCTCTTCTGGTTCTGGGGGGCAGGCTGAGCTTGTGCTTAATTCTTCTTCCTGATGGGAAAATAGAGTGACCTTTGCCTGTCCCAACACCTAGAGCTAGTCTCTCATTGGTTCCCCCTCTTCCCGTTCATCCTCAGGACAAATTGCAACCTGTACGGAACAGGAGGTTAAAGGTGCTGATTCTCCAAGGAGGGAGATGGCTAGTAAATCGGCTGGAATGGCGAACCCGAGCCAAGGAGATGAGAAATGAGGTGCGTTTTAGAAACCTTTCCCGATCACACGGTGTACCATCTTCTGGGTTTCTCATGCCTGTTTTCGATGTAGGAAGATGCCCTTGAACCTGGAGATTTGGGACCCATGGGATGGGTACCATGCAGTATTACTTGAAAGGGTCTGCGTTGGCTCCCCCAACCTCACCGAACCTCTCAGCCCCAAGAGTGTCCACCCTTATGTCTCAATCAGCTGTGGGTCTAGATATGGTCAATCCAGGTTGCATCACAGCCCCTGAACGAATTTTGTAAGAATTTCTCTCTCTTTCACTGTCTTTGTTTCACTGGTTTTGAAAAGTAATTTATTTTTATAATGGGGTTTAGCTGCTTTTCAGGGCTGTGTTTATGCCGCTTTACACCCCCTTGACTCACTTACAGAGAGATATCAATACATAGGTTTGAAGATTCTTACTAGTCAGTTATATTCTTGTGCGGTGAATAGGGGGTGTTGAGTCCAGTTCACTGAAAAAGGAATAGGTCTTTTCTCTTACATATTGGGTTTATGGAACGGTATCTGAGCTAATTTGAAACCCTTGTTTTATGCATCACCCCACCTCACCTTTCCCGTTCAGCAGCCATAGTGTGTTTTCTAAACGTGTGACTCTGTTCTGTTTTGCAATTCAGTTCACGTGTAGCGGTTTTTACATTCCCTCTATAAGTGATATCTTATGATAAGTGTCTTTTTCTGTGTGACTTATTTCACTTAGAATCGTCGTACCTAAATCCACTCATCGTGCTGCTACTAGCAGTATGACGTTGATTTCATGGCTGAGTGATATTCCATTGTACATGAGGACCACAACTTCTTTATCCATTTTTCTCTTTCCTAGGATATTTAAGGTGTAATGAAGTGGGGGTTCTTGTCAACAGAGCAGCCCTAAACTTTGGGGTGCCTGTGTCTTGCTGATTTCTAGTTTTCCCAATTTATACGCCCATGAGTGGAAGTGCCCTATGCTCTCCAAGCTGTGTTTTTTAGATGTTTCAGAACACACCGTTCACGTCTCCAGAGTGGCTGTTGGCAATTTACATCCCACCCATCAGCGGAGCAAGGCTGCCATTTCTCCATGGCCAGTCCTGCATTTCTGGTTTGGACACTTTTTTCCGCATGGCCCATTTGCCTGCTGGGAAGCGAGACTTCTTTGGAGCGCTGATTTGCCTTTCCAGGTTGCTTGGTTGGCCAAAAAGGGCGTATGCGTTTTTTCCTGAATATATTCAGGAAAAAACGCATACGCCCTTTTTGGCCAAGGGCATCATTGTCCACGTTTTGCCGCTTTTCATGTGCTTTCAAGGCGATTCGAATCTACCTGCTGAAATCTGCTTCCTGCAATTCTGCCTTGCTTTCAAAGCCTCTTCGTTGCCTTCCCTTAATATATTTGTGGACGAGAGGTATCATTTAAAACTCTGCAGGTTTGTGAATTGCAGTGCCCCTGAGCTCCATTTTCCAACTCGCTTTTTTGGGAGCTGGCCGCAAAAGCTCAGGATTGCTTCAGGCCCTCTTCTGGTTCTGGGGGGCAGGCTGAGCTTGTGCTTAATTCTTCTTCCTGATGGGAAAATAGAGTGACCTTTGCCTGTCCCAACACCTAGAGCTAGTCTCTCATTGGTTCCCCCTCTTCCCGTTCATCCTCAGGACAAATTGCAACCTGTACGGAACAGGAGGTTAAAGGTGCTGATTCTCCAAGGAGGGAGATGGCTAGTAAATCGGCTGGAATGGCGAACCCGAGCCAAGGAGATGAGAAATGAGGTGCGTTTTAGAAACCTTTCCCGATCACACGGTGTACCATCTTCTGGGTTTCTCATGCCTGTTTTCGATGTAGGAAGATGCCCTTGAACCTGGAGATTTGGGACCCATGGGATGGGTACCATGCAGTATTACTTGAAAGGGTCTGCGTTGGCTCCCCCAACCTCACCGAACCTCTCAGCCCCAAGAGTGTCCACCCTTATGTCTCAATCAGCTGTGGGTCTAGATATGGTCAATCCAGGTTGCATCACAGCCCCTGAACGAATTTTGTAAGAATTTCTCTCTCTTTCACTGTCTTTGTTTCACTGGTTTTGAAAAGTAATTTATTTTTATAATGGGGTTTAGCTGCTTTTCAGGGCTGTGTTTATGCCGCTTTACACCCCCTTGACTCACTTCCAGAGAGATATCAATAAATAGGTTTGAAGATTCTTACTAGTCAGATATATTCTTGTGCGGTGAATAGGGGGTGTTGAGTCCAGTTCACTGAAAAAGGAATAGGTCTTTTCTCTTACATATTGGGTTTATGGAACGGTATCTGAGCTAATTTGAAACCCTTGTTTTATGCATCACCCCACCTCACCTTTCCCGTTCAGCAGCCATAGTGTGTTTTCTAAACGTGTGACTCTTTTCTGTTTTGCAATTCAGTTCAAGTGTAGCGGTTTTTACATTCCCTCTATAAGTGATATCTTATGGTAAGTGTCTTTTTCTGTGTGACTTATTTCACTTAGAATCGTCGTACCTAAATCCACTCATCGTGCTGCTACTAGCCTTATGACGTTGATTTCATGGCTGAGTGATATTCCATTGTACATGAGGACCACAACTTCTTTATCCATTTTTCTCTTTCCTAGGATATTTAAGGTGTAATGAAGTGGGGGTTCTTGTCAACAGAGCAGCCCTAAACTTTGGGGTGCCTGTGTCTTGCTGATTTTTAGTTTTCCCAATTTATACGCCCATGAGTGGAAGTGCCCTATGCTCTCCAAGCTGTGTTTTTTAGATGTTTCAGAACACACCGTACACGTCTCCAGAGTGGCTGTTGGCAATTTACATCCCACCCATCAGCGTAGCAAGGCTCCCATTTCTCCATGGCCGGTCCTGCATTTCTGGTTTGGACACTTTTTTCCGCATGGCCCTTTTTCCCGCTGGGAAGCGAGACTTCTTTGGAGCGCTGATTTGCCTTTCCAGGTTGCTTGGTTGGCCAAAAAGGGCGTATGCGTTTTTTCCTGAATATATTCAGGAAAAAACGCATACGCCCTTTTTGGCCAAGGGCATCATTGTCCACGTTTTGCCGCTTTTCATGTGCTTTCAAGGCGATTCGAATCTACCTCCTGAAATCTGTTTCCTGCAATTCTGCCTTGCTTTCAAAGCCTCTTCGTTGCCTTCCCTTAATATATTTGTGGACGAGAGGTATCATTTAAAACTCTGCAGGTTTGTGAATTGCAGTGCCCCTGAGCTCCATTTTCCAACTCGCTTTTTTGGGAGCTGGCCGCAAAAGCGCAGGATTGCTTCAGGCCCTCTTCTGGTTCTGGGGGGCAGGCTGAGCTTGTGCTTAATTCTTCTTCCTGATGGGAAAATAGAGTGACCTGTGCCTGTCCCAACCCCTAGAGCTAGTCTCTCATTGGTTCCCCCTCTTCCCGTTCATCCTCAGGACAAATTGCAACCTGTACGGAACAGGAGGTTAAAGGTGCTGATTCTCCAAGGAGGGAGATGGCTAGTAAATCGGCTGGAATGGCGAACCCGAGCCAAGGAGATGAGAAATGAGGTGCGTTTTAGAAACCTTTCCCGATCACACGGTGTACCATCTTCTGGGTTTCTCATGCCTGTTTTCGATGTAGGAAGATGCCCTTGAACCTGGAGATTTGGGACCCATGGGATGGGTACCATGCAGTATTACTTGAAAGGGTCTGCGTTGGCTCCCCCAACCTCACCGAACCTCTCAGCCCCAAGAGTGTCCACCCTTATGTCTCAATCAGCTGTGGGTCTAGATATGGTCAATCCAGGTTGCATCACAGCCCCTGAACGAATTTTGTAAGAATTTCTCTCTCTTTCACTGTATTTGTTTCACGGGTTTTGAAAAGTAATTTATTTTTATAATGGGGTTTAGCTGCTTTTCAGGGCTGTGTTTATGCCGCTTTACACCCCCTTGACTCACTTACAGAGAGATATCAATAAATAGGTTTGAAGATTCTTACTAGTCAGTTATATTCTTGTGCGGTGAATAGGGGGTGTTGAGTCCAGTTCACTGAAAAAGGAATAGGTCTTGTCTCTTACATATTGGGTTTATGGAACGGTATCTGAGCTAATTTGAAACCCTTGTTTTATGCATCACCCCACCTCACCTTTCCCGTTCAGCAGCCATAGTGTGTTTTCTAAACGTGTGACTCTGTTCTGTTTTGCAATTCAGTTCACGTGTAGCGGTTTTTACATTCCCTCTATAAGTGATATCTTATGATAAGTGTCTTTTTCTGTGTGACTTATTTCACTTAGAATCGTCGTACCTAAATCCACTCATCGTGCTGCTACTAGCAGTATGACGTTGATTTCATGGCTGAGTGATATTCCATTGTACATGAGGACCACAACTTCTTTATCCATTTTTCTCTTTCCTAGGATATTTAAGGTGTAATGAAGTGGGGGTTCTTGTCAACAGAGCAGCCCTAAACTTTGGGGTGCCTGTGTCTTGCTGATTTCTAGTTTTCCCAATTTATACGCCCATGAGTGGAAGTGCCCTATGCTCTCCAAGCTGTGTTTTTTAGATGTTTCAGAACACACCGTTCACGTCTCCAGAGTGGCTGTTGGCAATTTACATCCCACCCGTCAGCGGAGCAAGGCTGCCATTTCTCCATGGCCAGTCCTGCATTTCTGGTTTGGACACTTTTTTCCGCATGGCCCATTTGCCTGCTGGGAAGCGAGACTTCTTTGGAGCGCTGATTTGCCTTTCCAGGTTGCTTGGTTGGCCAAAAAGGGCGTATGCGTTTTTTCCTGAATATATTCAGGAAAAAACGCATACGCCCTTTTTGGCCAAGGGCATCATTGTCCACGTTTTGCCGCTTTTCATGTGCTTTCAAGGCGATTCGAATCTACCTCCTGAAATCTGCTTCCTGCAATTCTGCCTTGCTTTCAAAGCCTCTTCGTTGCCTTCCCTTAATATATTTGTGGACGAGAGGTATCATTTAAAACTCTGCAGGTTTGTGAATTGCAGTGCCCCTGAGCTCCATTTTCCAACTCGCTTTTTTGGGAGCTGGCCGCAAAAGCTCAGGATTGCTTCAGGCCCTCTTCTGGTTCTGGGGGGCAGGCTGAGCTTGTGCTTAATTCTTCTTCCTGATGGGAAAATAGAGTGACCTTTGCCTGTCCCAACACCTAGAGCTAGTCTCTCATTGGTTCCCCCTCTTCCCGTTCATCCTCAGGACAAATTGCAACCTGTACGGAACAGGAGGTTAAAGGTGCTGATTCTCCAAGGAGGGAGATGGCTAGTAAATCGGCTGGAATGGCGAACCCGAGCCAAGGAGATGAGAAATGAGGTGCGTTTTAGAAACCTTTCCCGATCACACGGTGTACCATCTTCTGGGTTTCTCATGCCTGTTTTCGATGTAGGAAGATGCCCTTGAACCTGGAGATTTGGGACCCATGGGATGGGTACCATGCAGTATTACTTGAAAGGGTCTGCGTTGGCTCCCCCAACCTCACCGAACCTCTCAGCCCCAAGAGTGTCCACCCTTATGTCTCAATCAGCTGTGGGTCTAGATATGGTCAATCCAGGTTGCATCACAGCCCCTGAACGAATTTTGTAAGAATTTCTCTCTCTTTCACTGTCTTTGTTTCACTGGTTTTGAAAAGTAATTTATTTTTATAATGGGGTTTAGCTGCTTTTCAGGGCTGTGTTTATGCCGCTTTACACCCCCTTGACTCACTTACAGAGAGATATCAATAAATAGGTTTGAAGATTCTTACTAGTCAGATATATTCTTGTGCGGTGAATAGGGGGTGTTGAGTCCAGTTCACTGAAAAAGGAATAGGTCTTGTCTCTTACATATTGGGTTTATGGAACGGTATCTGAGCTAATTTGAAACCCTTGTTTTATGCATCACCCCACCTCACCTTTCCCGTTCAGCAGCCATAGTGTGTTTTCTAAACGTGTGATTCTGTTCTGTTTTGCAATTCAGTTCACGTGTAGCGGTTTTTACATTCCCTCTATAAGTGATATCTTATGGTAAGTGTCTTTTTCTGTGTGACTTATTTCACTTAGAATCGTCGTACCTAAATCCACTCATCGTGCTGCTACTAGCAGTATGACGTTGATTTCATGGCTGAGTGATATTCCATTGTACATGAGGACCACAACTTCTTTATCCATTTTTCTCTTTCCTAGGATATTTAAGGTGTAATGAAGTGGGGGTTCTTGTCAACAGAGCAGCCCTAAACTTTGGGGTGCCTGTGTCTTGCTGATTTTTAGTTTTCCCAATTTATACGCCCATGAGTGGAAGTGCCCTATGCTCTCCAAGCTGTGTTTTTTAGATGTTTCAGAACACACCGTACACGTCTCCAGAGTGGCTGTTGGCAATTTACATACCACCCATCAGCGGAGCAAGGCTGCCATTTCTCCATGGCCAGTCCTGCATTTCTGGTTTGGACACTTTTTTCCGCATGGCCCATTTGCCTGCTGGGAAGCGAGACTTCTTTGGAGCGCTGATTTGCCTTTCCAGGTTGCTTGGTTGGCCAAAAAGGGCGTATGCGTTTTTTCCTGAATATATTCAGGAAAAAACGCATACGCCCTTTTTGGCCAAGGGCATCATTGTCTACGTTTTGCCGCTTTTCATGTGCTTTCAAGGCGATTCGAATCTACCTGCTGAAATCTGCTTCCTGCAATTCTGCCTTGCTTTCAAAGCCTCTTCGTTGCCTTCCCTTAATATATTTGTGGACGAGAGGTATCATTTAAAACTCTGCAGGTTTGTGAATTGCAGTGCCCCTGAGCTCCATTTTCCAACTCGCTTTTTTGGGAGCTGGCCGCAAAAGCTCAGGATTGCTTCAGGCCCTCTTCTGGTTCTGGGGGGCAGGCTGAGCTTGTGCTTAATTCTTCTTCCTGATGGGAAAATAGAGTGACCTTTGCCTGTCCCAACACCTAGAGCTAGTCTCTCATTGGTTCCCCCTCTTCCCGTTCATCCTCAGGACAAATTGCAACCTGTACGGAACAGGAGGTTAAAGGTGCTGATTCTCCAAGGAGGGAGATGGCTAGTAAATCGGCTGGAATGGCGAACCCGAGCCAAGGAGATGAGAAATGAGGTGCGTTTTAGAAACCTTTCCCGATCACACGGTGTACCATCTTCTGGGTTTCTCATGCCTGTTTTCGATGTAGGAAGATGCCCTTGAACCTGGAGATTTGTGACCCATGGGATGGGTACCATGCAGTATTACTTGAAAGGGTCTGCGTTGGCTCCCCCAACCTCACCGAACCTCTCAGCCCCAAGAGTGTCCACCCTTATGTCTCAATCAGCTGTGGGTCTAGATATGGTCAATCCAGGTTGCATCACAGCCCCTGAACGAATTTTGTAAGAATTTCTCTCTCTTTCACTGTCTTTGTTTCACTGGTTTTGAAAAGTAATTTATTTTTATAATGGGGTTTAGCTGCTTTTCAGGGCTGTGTTTATGCCGCTTTACACCCCCTTGACTCACTTACAGAGAGATATCAATAAATAGGTTTGAAGATTCTTACTAGTCAGATATATTCTTGTGCGGTGAATAGGGGGTGTTGAGTCCAGTTCACTGAAAAAGGAATAGGTCTTGTCTCTTACATATTGGGTTTATGGAACGGTATCTGAGCTAATTTGAAACCCTTGTTTTATGCATCACCCCACCTCACCTTTCCCGTTCAGCAGCCATAGTGTGTTTTCTAAACGTGTGACTCTGTTCTGTTTTGCAATTCAGTTCACGTGTAGCGGTTTTTACATTCCCTCTATAAGTGATATCTTATGGTAAGTGTCTTTTTCTGTGTGACTTATTTCACTTAGAATCGTCGTACCTAAATCCACTCATCGTGCTGCTACTAGCCTTATGACGTTGATTTCATGGCTGAGTGATATTCCATTGTACATGAGGACCACAACTTCTTTATCCATTTTTCTCTTTCCTAGGATATTTAAGGTGTAATGAAGTGGGGGTTCTTGTCAACAGAGCAGCCCTAAACTTTGGGGTGCCTGTGTCTTGCTGATTTTTAGTTTTCCCAATTTATACGCCCATGAGTGGAAGTGCCCTATGCTCTCCAAGCTGTGTTTTTTAGATGTTTCAGAACACACCGTACACTTCTCCAGAGTGGCTGTTGGCAATTTACATCCCACCCATCAGCGTAGCCAGGCTCCCAATTCTCCATGGGCGGTCCTGCATTTCTGGTTTGGACACTTTTTTCCGCATGGCCCTTTTGCCCGCTGGGAAGCAAGAATTCTTTGGAGCGCTGATTTGCCTTTCCAGGTTGCTTGGTTGGCCAAAAAGGGCGTATGCGTTTTTTCCTGAATATATTCAGGAAAAAATGCATACGCCCTTTTTGGCCAAGGGCATCATTGTCCACGTTTTGCCGCTTTTCATGTGCTTTCAAGGTGATTTGAATCTACCTGCTGAAATCTGTTTCCTGCAATTCTGCCTTCCTTTCAAAGCCTCTTCATTGCCTTCCCTTAATATATTTGTGGACGAGAGGTATCATTTAAAACTCTGCAGGTTTGTGAATTGCAGTGCCCCTGAGCTCCATTTTCCAACTCGCTTTTTTGGGAGCTGGCCGCAAAAGCTCAGGATTGCTTCAGGCCCTCTTCTGGTTCTGGGGGGCAGGCTTAGCTTGTGCTTAATTCTTCTTCCTGATGGGAAAATAGAGTGACCTTTGCCTGTCCCAACACCTAGAGCTAGTCTCTCATTGGTTCCCCCTCTTCCCGTTCATCCTCAGGACAAATTGCAACCTGTACGGAACAGGAGGTTAAAGGTGCTGATTCTCCAAGGAGGGAGATGGCTAGTAAATCGGCTGGAATGGCGAACCCGAGCCAAGGAGATGAGAAATGAGGTGCGTTTTAGAAACCTTTCCCGATCACACGGTGTACCATCTTCTGGGTTTCTCATGCCTGTTTTCGATGTAGGAAGATGCCCTTGAACCTGGAGATTTGGGACCCATGGGATGGGTACCATGCAGTATTACTTGAAAGGGTCTGCGTTGGCTCCCCCAACCTCACCGAACCTCTCAGCCCCAAGAGTGTCCACCCTTATGTCTCAATCAGCTGTGGGTCTAGATATGGTCAATCCAGGTTGCATCACAGCCCCTGAACGAATTTTGTAAGAATTTCTCTCTCTTTCACTGTCTTTGTTTCACTGGTTTTGAAAAGTAATTTATTTTTTTAATGGGGTTTAGCTGCTTTTCAGGGCTGTGTTTATGCCGCTTTACACCCCCTTGACTCACTTACAGAGAGATATCAATAAATAGGTTTGAAGATTCTTACTAGTCAGATATATTCTTGTGCGGTGAATAGGGGGTGTTGAGTCCAGTTCACTGAAAAAGGAATAGGTCTTGTCTCTTACATATTGGGTTTATGGAACGGTATCTGAGCTAATTTGAAACCCTTGTTTTATGCATCACCCCACCTCACCTTTCCCGTTCAGCAGCCATAGTGTGTTTTCTAAACGTGTGACTCTGTTCTGTTTTGCAATTCAGTTCAAGTGTAGCGGTTTTTACATTCCCTCTATAAGTGATATCTTATGATAAGTGTCTTTTTCTGTGTGACTTATTTCACTTAGAATCGTCGTACCTAAATCCACTCATCGTGCTGCTACTAGCCTTATGACGTTGATTTCATGGCTGAGTGATATTCCATTGTACATGAGGACCACAACTTCTTTATCCATTTTTCTCTTTCCTAGGATATTTAAGGTGTAATGAAGTGGGGGTTCTTGTCAACAGAGCAGCCCTAAACTTTGGGGTGCCTGTGTCTTGCTGATTTTTAGTTTTCCCAATTTATACGCCCATGAGTGGAAGTGCCCTATGCTCTCCAAGCTGTGTTTTTTAGATGTTTCAGAACACACCGTACACTTCTCCAGAGTGGCTGTTGGCAATTTACATCCCACCCATCAGCGTAGCCAGGCTCCCATTTCTCCATGGGCGGTCCTGCATTTCTGGTTTGGACACTTTTTTCCGCATGGCCCTTTTGCCCGCTGGGAAGCAAGAATTCTTTGGAGCGCTGATTTGCCTTTCCAGGTTGCTTGGTTGGCCAAAAAGGGCGTATGCGTTTTTTCCTGAATATATTCAGGAAAAAATGCATACGCCCTTTTTGGCCAAGGGCATCATTGTCCACGTTTTGCCGCTTTTCATGTGCTTTCAAGGTGATTCGAATCTACCTGCTGAAATCTGTTTCCTGCAATTCTGCCTTGCTTTCAAAGCCTCTTCATTGCCTTCCCTTAATATATTTGTGGACGAGAGGTATCATTTAAAACTCTGCAGGTTTGTGAATTGCAGTGCCCCTGAGCTCCATTTTCCAACTCGCTTTTTTGGGAGCTGGCCGCAAAAGCTCAGGATTGCTTCAGGCCCTCTTCTGGTTCTGGGGGGCAGGCTGAGCTTGTGCTTAATTCTTCTTCCTGATGGGAAAATAGAGTGACCTTTGCCTGTCCCAACACCTAGAGCTAGTCTCTCATTGGTTCCCCCTCTTCCCGTTCATCCTCAGGACAAATTGCAACCTGTACGGAACAGGAGGTTAAAGGTGCTGATTCTCCAAGGAGGGAGATGGCTAGTAAATCGGCTGGAATGGCGAACCCGAGCCAAGGAGATGAGAAATGAGGTGCGTTTTAGAAACCTTTCCCGATCACACGGTGTACCATCTTCTGGGTTTCTCATGCCTGTTTTCGATGTAGGAAGATGCCCTTGAACCTGGAGATTTGGGACCCATGGGATGGGTACCATGCAGTATTACTTGAAAGGGTCTGCGTTGGCTCCCCCAACCTCACCGAACCTCTCAGCCCCAAGAGTGTCCACCCTTATGTCTCAATCAGCTGTGGGTCTAGATATGGTCAATCCAGGTTGCATCACAGCCCCTGAACGAATTTTGTAAGAATTTCTCTCTCTTTCACTGTCTTTGTTTCACTGGTTTTGAAAAGTAATTTATTTTTTTAATGGGGTTTAGCTGCTTTTCAGGGCTGTGTTTATGCCGCTTTACACCCCCTTGACTCACTTAGAGAGAGATCTCAATACATAGGTTTGAAGATTCTTACTAGTCAGATATATTCTTGTGCGGTGAATAGGGGGTGTTGAGTCCAGGTCACTGGAAAAGGAATCGGTCTTGTCTCTTACATATTGGGTTTATGGAACGGTATCTGAGCTAATTTGAAACCCTTGTTTTATGCATCACCCCACCTCACCTTTCCCGTTCAGCAGCCAGAGTGTGTTTTCTAAACGTGTGACTCTGTTCTGTTTTGCAATTCAGTTCAAGTGTAGCGGTTTTTACATTCCCTCTATAAGTGATATCTTATGATAAGTGTCTTTTTCTGTGTGACTTATTTCACTTAGAATCGTCGTACCTAAATCCACTCATCGTGCTGCTACTAGCAGTATGACGTTGATTTCATGGCTGAGTGATATTCCATTGTACATGAGGACCACAACTTCTTTATCCATTTTTCTCTTTCCTAGGATATTTAAGGTGTAATGAAGTGGGGGTTCTTGTCAACAGAGCAGCCCTAAACTTTGGGGTGCCTGTGTCTTGCTGATTTTTAGTTTTCCCAATTTATACGCCCATGAGTGGAAGTGCCCTATGCTCCCCAAGCTGTGTTTTTTAGATGTTTCAGAACACACCGTACACGTCTCCAGAGTGGCTGTTGGCAATTTACATCCCACCCATCAGCGTAGCAAGGCGCCCATTTCTCCATGGCCGGTCCTGCATTTCTGGTTTGGACACCTTTTTCCGCAAGGCCCTTTTGCCCGCTGGGAAGCGAGACTTCTTTGGAGCGCTGATTTCCCTTTCCAGGTTGCTTGGTGGGCCAAAAAGGGCGTATGCGTTTTTTCCTGAATATATTCAGGAAAAAACGCATACGCCCTTTTTGGCCAAGGGCATCATTGTCCACGTTTTGCCGCTTTTCATGTGCTTTCAAGGCGATTCGAATCTACCTCCTGAAATCTGTTTCCTGCAATTCTGCCTTGCTTTCAAAGCCTCTTCGTTGCCTTCCCTTAATATATTTGTGGACGAGAGGTATCATTTAAAACTCTGCAGGTTTGTGAATTGCAGTGCCCCTGAGCTCCATTTTCCAACTCGCTTTTTTGGGAGCTGGCCGCAAAAGCTCAGGATTGCTTCAGGCCCTCTTCTGGTTCTGGGGGGCAGGCTGAGCTTGTGCTTAATTCTTCTTCCTGATGGGAAAATAGAGTGACCTTTGCCTGTCCCAACACCTAGAGCTAGTCTCTCATTGGTTCCCCCTCTTCCCGTTCATCCTCAGGACAAATTGCAACCTGTACGGAACAGGAGGTTAAAGGTGCTGATTCTCCAAGGAGGGAGATGGCTAGTAAATCGGCTGGAATGGCGAACCCGAGCCAAGGAGATGAGAAATGAGGTGCGTTTTAGAAACCTTTCCCGATCACACGGTGTACCATCTTCTGGGTTTCTCATGCCTGTTTTCGATGTAGGAAGATGCCCTTGAACCTGGAGATTTGGGACCCATGGGATGGGTACCATGCAGTATTACTTGAAAGGGTCTGCGTTGGCTCCCCCAACCTCACCGAACCTCTCAGCCCCAAGAGTGTCCACCCTTATGTCTCAATCAGCTGTGGGTCTAGATATGGTCAATCCAGGTTGCATCACAGCCCCTGAACGAATTTTGTAAGAATTTCTCTCTCTTTCACTGTCTTTGTTTCACTGGTTTTGAAAAGTAATTTATTTTTTTAATGGGGTTTAGCTGCTTTTCAGGGCTGTGTTTATGCCGCTTTACACCCCCTTGACTCACTTAGAGAGAGATCTCAATACATAGGTTTGAAGATTCTTACTAGTCAGATATATTCTTGTGCGGTGAATAGGGGGTGTTGAGTCCAGGTCACTGGAAAAGGAATCGGTCTTGTCTCTTACATATTGGGTTTATGGAACGGTATCTGAGCTAATTTGAAACCCTTGTTTTATGCATCACCCCACCTCACCTTTCCCGTTCAGCAGCCATAGTGTGTTTTCTAAACGTGTGACTCTGTTCTGTTTTGCAATTCAGTTCAAGTGTAGCGGTTTTTACATTCCCTCTATAAGTGATATCTTATGATAAGTGTCTTTTTCTGTGTGACTTATTTCACTTAGAATCGTCGTACCTAAATCCACTCATCGTGCTGCTACTAGCAGTATGACGTTGATTTCATGGCTGAGTGATATTCCATTGTACATGAGGACCACAACTTCTTTATCCATTTTTCTCTTTCCTAGGATATTTAAGGTGTAATGAAGTGGGGGTTCTTGTCAACAGAGCAGCCCTAAACTTTGGGGTGCCTGTGTCTTGCTGATTTTTAGTTTTCACAATTTATACGCCCATGAGTGGAAGTGCCCTATGCTCTCCAAGCTGTGTTTTTTAGATGTTTCAGAACACACCGTACACTTCTCCAGAGTGGCTGTTGGCAATTTACATCCCACCCATCAGCGTAGCCAGGCTCCCATTTCTCCATGGGCGGTCCTGCATTTCTGGTTTGGACACTTTTTTCCGCATGGCCCTTTTGCCCGCTGGGAAGCAAGAATTCTTTGGAGCGCTGATTTGCCTTTCCAGGTTGCTTGGTTGGCCAAAAAGGGCGTATGCGTTTTTTCCTGAATATATTCAGGAAAAAATGCATACGCCCTTTTTGGCCAAGGGCATCATTGTCCACGTTTTGCCGCTTTTCATGTGCTTTCAAGGTGATTCGAATCTACCTGCTGAAATCTGTTTCCTGCAATTCTGCCTTGCTTTCAAAGCCTCTTCATTGCCTTCCCTTAATATATTTGTGGACGAGAGGTATCATTTAAAACTCTGCAGGTTTGTGAATTGCAGTGCCCCTGAGCTCCATTTTCCAACTCGCTTTTTTGGGAGCTGGCCGCAAAAGCTCAGGATTGCTTCAGGCCCTCTTCTGGTTCTGGGGGGCAGGCTGAGCTTGTGCTTAATTCTTCTTCCTGATGGGAAAATAGAGTGACCTTTGCCTGTCCCAACACCTAGAGCTAGTCTCTCATTGGTTCCCCCTCTTCCCGTTCATCCTCAGGACAAATTGCAACCTGTACGGAACAGGAGGTTAAAGGTGCTGATTCTCCAAGGAGGGAGATGGCTAGTAAATCGGCTGGAATGGCGAACCCGAGCCAAGGAGATGAGAAATGAGGTGCGTTTTAGAAACCTTTCCCGATCACACGGTGTACCATCTTCTGGGTTTCTCATGCCTGTTTTCGATGTAGGAAGATGCCCTTGAACCTGGAGATTTGGGACCCATGGGATGGGTACCATGCAGTATTACTTGAAAGGGTCTGCGTTGGCTCCCCCAACCTCACCGAACCTCTCAGCCCCAAGAGTGTCCACCCTTATGTCTCAATCAGCTGTGGGTCTAGATATGGTCAATCCAGGTTGCATCACAGCCCCTGAACGAATTTTGTAAGAATTTCTCTCTCTTTCACTGTCTTTGTTTCACTGGTTTTGAAAAGTAATTTATTTTTTTAATGGGGTTTAGCTGCTTTTCAGGGCTGTGTTTATGCCGCTTTACACCCCCTTGACTCACTTAGAGAGAGATCTCAATACATAGGTTTGAAGATTCTTACTAGTCAGATATATTCTTGTGCGGTGAATAGGGGGTGTTGAGTCCAGTTCACTGAGCAAGGAGTAGGTCTTGTCTCTTACATATTGGGTTTATGGAACGGTATCTGAGCTAATTTGAAACCCTTGTTTTATGCATCACCCCACCTCACCTTTCCCGTTCAGCAGCCATAGTGTGTTTTCTAAACGTGTGACTCTGTTCTGTTTTGCAATTCAGTTCAAGTGCAGCGGTTTTTACATTCCCTCTATAAGTGATATCTTATGATAAGTGTCTTTTTCTGTGTGACTTATTTCACTTAGAATCGTCGTACCTAAATCCACTCATCGTGCTGCTAATAGCCTTATGACGTTGACTTCATGGCTGAGTGATATTCCATTGTACATGACGACCACAACTTCTTTATCCACTTTTCTCTTTCCTAGGATATTTAAGGTGTAATGAAGTGGGGGTTCTTGTCAACAGAGCAGCCCGAAACTTTGGGGTGCCTGTGTCTTGCTGATTTTAGTTTTCCCAATTTATACGTCCATGAGTGGAAGTGCCCTATGCTCTCCAAGCTGTGTTTTTTAGATGTTTCAGGACACACCGTACACTTCTCCAGAGTGGCTGTTGGCAATTTACATCCCGCCCATCAGCGTAGCAAGGCTCCCATTTCTCCATGGCCGGTCCTGCATTTCTGGTTTGGACACTTTTTTCCGCATGGCCCTTTTGCCCGCTGGGAAGCGAGACTTCTTTGGAGCGCTGATTTGCCTTTCCAGGTGGCTTGGTTGGCCAAAAAGGGCGTATGCGTTTTTTCCTGAATATATTCAGGAAAAAACGCATACGCCCTTTTTGGCCAAGGGCATCATTGTCCACGTTTTGCCGCTTTTCATATGCTTTCAAAGCGATTCGAATCTACCTCCTGAAATCTGTTTCCTGCAATTCTGCCTTGCTTTCAAAGCCTCTTTGTTGCCTTCCCTCAATATATTTGTGGACGAGAGTTATCATTTATAACTCTGCAAGTTTGTGAATTGCAGTGCCCCTGAGCTCCATTTTTCAACTTGCTTTTCTGGGAGCTGGCCGCAAAAGTGCAGGATTGCTTCAGGCCCTCGTCTGGTTCTGGGGGGCAGGCTGAGCTTGTGGTTAATTCTTCTTCCTGATGGGAAAATAGAGTGACCTGTGCCTTTCCCAACCCCTAGAGCTAGTCTCTCATTGGTTCCCCCTCTTCCCGTTCATCCTCAGGACAAATTGCAACCTGTATGGAACAGGAGGTTAAAGGTGCTAATTCTCCAAGGAGGGAGATGCCTAGTACAGCGGCTGGAATGGCGAACCCGAGCACAAGGAGATGAGAAATGAGGTGCGTTTTAGAAACCATTCCCGATCACACGGTGTACCATCTTCTGGGTTTCTCATGCATGTTTTCGACGTAGGAAGATGCCCTTGAACCTGGAGATTTGGGACCCATGGGATGGGTACCAGGCAGTATTACTTTAAAGGGTCTGCGTTGGCTCACGGAATCGCACCAAACCTCTCAGCCCCAAGAGTGTCCACCCTTATGTCTCAATCAGCTGTGGGTCTAGATATGGTCAATCCAGGTTGCATCACAGCCCCTGAACGAATTTTGTAAGAATTTCTCTCTCTTTCACTGTCTTTGTTTCACGGGTTTTGAAAAGTAATTTATTTTTATAATGGGGTTTAGCTGCCTTTCACGGCTGTGTTTAGGCCGCTTTACACCCCCTTGACTCACTTACAGAGAGATATCAATACATAGGTTTGAAGATTCTTACTAGTCAGATATATTCTTGTGCAGTGAATAGGGGGTGTTGAGGCCAGTTCACTGAGCAAGGAGTAGGTCTTGTGTACTACATATTGGGTTTATGGAACGGTATCTGAGCTAATTTGAAACCCTTGTTTTATGCATCACCCCACCTCACCTTTCCCGTTTAGCAGCCATAGTGTGTTTTCTAAACGTGTGACTCTGTTCTGTTCTGTAATTCAGTTCAAGTGTAGCGGTTTTTACATTCCCTCTATAAGTGATATCTTATGATAAGTGTCTTTTTCTGTGTGACTTATTTCACTTAGAATCGTCGTACCTAAATCCACTCATCGTGCTGCTACTAGCCTTATGACGTTGATTTTATGGCTGAGTGATATTCCATTGTACATGAGGACCACAACTTCTTTATCCATTTTTCTCTTTCCTAGGATATTTAAGGTGTAATGAAGTGGGGGTTCTTGTCAACAGAGCAGCCTTAAACTTTGGGGTGTAGGTGTCTTGCTGATTTTTAGTTTTCCCAATTTATACGCCCATGAGTGGAAGTGCCCTATGCTCTCCAAGCTGTGTTTTTTAGATGTTTCAGAACACACCGTACACTTCTCCAGAGTGGCTGTTGGCAATTTACATCCCACCCATCAGCGTAGCAAGGCTCCCATTTCTCCATGGCCGGTCCTGCATTTCTGGTTTGGACACTTTTTTCCGCATGGCCCTTTTGCCCGCTGGGAAGCGAGACTTCTTTGGAGCGCTGATTTGCCTTTCCAGGTTGCTTGGTTGGCCAAAAAGGGCGTATGCGTTTTTTCCTGAATATATTCAGGAAAAAACGCATACGCCCTTTTTGGCCAAGGGCATCATTGTCCACGTTTTGCCGCTTTTCATGTGCTTTCAAGGCGATTCGAATCTACCTCCTGAAATCTGTTTCCTGCAATTCTGCCTTGCTTTCAAAGCCTCTTCGTTGCCTTCCCTTAATATATTTGTGGACGAGAGGTATCATTTAAAACTCTGCATGTTTGTGAATTGCAGTGCCCCTGAGCTCCATTTTTCAACTCACTTTTTTGGGAGCTGGCCGCAAAAGTGCAGGATTGCTTCGGTCCCTCTTCTGGTTCTGGGGGGCAGGCTTAGCTTGTGGTTAATTCTTCTTCCTGATGGGAAAATAGAGTGACCTGTGCCTGTCCCAACACCTAGAGCTAGTCTCTCTTTGGTTTCCCCCTCTTCCCATTCATCCTCAGGACAAATTGCAACCTGTACGGAACAGGAGGTTAAAGGTGCTGATTCTCCAAGGAGGGAGATGGCTAATAAAGCGGCTGGAATGGCGAACCCGAGCACAAGGAGATGAGAAATGAGGTGCGTTTTAGGAACCTTTCCCGATCAAATGGTGTACCATCTTCTGGGTTTCTCATGCATGTTTTCGACCTAGGAAGATGCCCTTGAACCTGGAGATTTGGGAACATTGGGATGGGTACCATGCATTATTATTTTAAAGGGTCTGCGTTGGCTCGGCCAACCTCACCAAACATCTCAGCCGCAAGAGTGTCCACCGTTATGACTCAATCACCTGTGGATATAGATATGGTCAATCCAGGTTGCATCAAAACCCCTGAACGAATTTTGTAAGAATTTCTCTCTCTTTCACTGTCTTTGTTTCTCTGGTTTTTAAAAGTAATTTATTTTTATAATGGGGTTTCACTGCTTTTCACGGCTGTGTTTATGCCGCTATACACCCCCTTGACTCACTTACAGAGAGATATCAATACATAGGTTTGAAGATTCTTACTAGTCAGATATATTCTTGTGCGGTGAATAGGGGGTGTTGAGTCCAGTTCACTGAGCAAGGAGTAGGTCTTGTCTATTACATATTCGGTTTATGGAACGGTATCTGAGCTAATTTGAAACCCTTGTTTTATGCATCACCCCACCTCACCTTTCCCGTTCAGCAGCCATAGTGTGTTTTCTAAACGTGTGACTCTGTTCTGTTTTGTAATTCAGTTCAAGTGTAGCGGTTTTTACATTCCCTCTATAAGTGATATCTTATGATAAGTGTCTTTTTCTGTGTGACTTATTTCACTAAGAATCGTCGTACCTAAATCCACTCATCGTGCTGCTACTAGCCTTATGACGTTGATTTCATGGCTGAGTGATATTCCATTGTACATGACGACCACAACTTCTTTATCCATTTTTCTCTTTCATAGGATATTTAAGGTGTAATGAAGTGGGGGTTCTTGTCAACAGAGCAGCCCTAAACTTTGGGGTGCCTGTGTCTTGCTGATTTTTAGTTGTTCCAATTTATACGCCCATGAGTGGAAGTGTCCTATGCTCTCTAAGCTGTGTTTTTTCGAAGTTTCAGGACACCCCGTACAGTTCTCCAGAGTGGCTCTTGGCAATTTACATCCCGCCCATCAGCGTAGCAAGGCTCCCATTTCTCCATGGCCGGTCCTGCATTTCTGGTTTTGACACATTTTTCTGCATGGTCCTTTTGCCCGATGGGAAGCGAGATTTCTTTGTAGCGCTGATTTGCCTTTCCAGGTGGCTTGGTTGGCCAAAAAGGGCGTATGCGTTTTTTCCTGTATATATTCAGGGAAAAACGCATACGCCCCTTATGGCCAACGGCATCGTTGTCCACGTTTTGCCGCTTTTCATGTGCTTTCAAGGCGATTCGAATCTACCTCGTGAAATCTGTTTCCTGCAAATTCTGCCTTGCTTTCAAATCCTCTTCGTTGCCTTCCCTCAATATATTTGTGGACGAGAGTTATCATTTATAACTCTGCAGGTTTGTGAATTGCACTGACCCTGAGCTCCATTATTCAACTCGCTTTTTTGGGAGCTGGCCGCAAAAGCACAGGATTGCTTCAGGCCCTCTTCTGGTTCCGGGGGCCAGGCTGAGCCTGTGGTTAATTCTTCTTCCTGATGGGAAAATATAGTGACCTGTGCCTGTCCCAACACCTAGAGCTAGTCTCTCATTGGTTCCCCCTCTTCCCGTTCATCCTCAGGACAAATTGCAACCTGTACGGAACAGGAGGTTAAAGGTGCTGATTCTCCAAGGATGGAGATGGCTAGTAAACTGGCTGGAATGGGGAACCTGATCACAAGGAGATGAGAAATGAGGTGCGTTTTAGAAACCTTTCCCGATCACACGGTGTACCATCTTTTGGATGTCTCATGCATGTTTTCAACGTAGGAAGATTCCTTTGAACCTGGAGATATGGGACCCATGGGATGGGTACCATGCAGTATTACTTTAAAGGGTCTGCGTTGGCTCACCCAACCTCACGAAACCTCTCAGCCCCAAGAGTGTCCACCCTTATGTCTCAATCAGCTGTGGGTCTTGATATGGTCAATCCAGGTTGCATCACAGCCCCTGAACGAATTTTGTAAGAATTTCTCTCTCTTTCACTGTCTTTGTTTCACGGGTTTTTAAAAGTAATTTATTTTTATAATGGTTTTTCACTGCTTTTCACGGCTGTGTTTATGTCGCTTTACA
The DNA here is from genome assembly GCF_949987535.1 of Balaenoptera acutorostrata. NCBI lineage: Eukaryota > Metazoa > Chordata > Mammalia > Artiodactyla > Balaenopteridae > Balaenoptera > Balaenoptera acutorostrata. The sequence continues at coordinate 143,995 of NW_026645601.1, forward strand.
CCCCCTTGATTCACTTACAGAGAAATATCAATACATAGGTTTGAAGATTCTTACTAGTCAGATATATTCTTGTGCGGTGAATAGGGGATGTTGAGTCCAGTTCACTGAAAAAGGAATAGGTCTTGTCTATTACATATTGGGTTTATGTAACGGTATCTGAGCTAATTTGAAACCCTTGCTTTATGCATCCCCCCACCTCACCTTTCCCGTTCAGCAGCCATATAGTGTTTTCTAAACGTGTGACTCTGTTCTGTTTTGTAATTCAGTTCAAGTGTAGCGGTTTTTACATTCCCTCTATAAGTGATATATTATGATAAGTGTCTTTTTCTGTGTGACTTATTTCACTTAGAATTGTCATACCTACATCCACTCATCATGCTGCTACTAGCCTTATGAGGTTGATTTCATGGCTGTGTGATATTCCATTGTACATAAGGACCACAACTTCTTTATCCATTTTTCTCTTTCCTAGGATATTTAAGGTGTAATGAAGTGGAGATTCCTGTCAACAGAACAGAAGTAAACTTTGGGGTGCCTGTGTCTTGCTGATTTTTAGTTTTCCCAATTTATACGCCCGTGAGTGGAAGTGCCCTATGCTCTCCAAGCTGTGTTTTTTAGATGTTTCAGGACACACCGTACACTTCTCCAGAGTAGCTGTTGGCAATTTACATCCCGCCCATCAGCGTAGCAAGGCTCCCATGTCTCCATGGCCGGTCCTGCATTTCTGGTTTGGACACATTTTTCCGCATGGCCCTTTTGCTCGCTGGGAAGCCAAACTTCTTTGTAGCGCTGATTTGCCTTTCCAGGTGGCTTGGTTGGCCAAAAAGGGCGTATGCGTTTTTTCCTGAATATAGTCAGGAAAAAACGCATACGCCCTTTTTGGCCAAGGGCATCATTGTCCACGTTTTGCGGCTTTTCATGTGCTTTCAAGGCGATTCGAATCTACCTCCTGAAATCTGTTTCCTGCATTTCTGCCTTGCTTTCAAATCCTCTTCGTTGCCTTCCCTCAATATATTTGTGGACGAGTGTTATCATTTATAACTCTGCAGGTTTGTGAATTGCACTGACCCTGAGCTCCATTATTCAACTCGCTTTTTTGGGAGCTGGCCGCAAAAGCACAGGATTGCTTCAGGCCCTCTTCTGGTTCCGGGGGCCAGGCTGAGCCTGTGGTTAATTCTTCTTCCTGATGGGAAAATATAGTGACCTGTGCCTGTCCCAACACCTAGAGCTAGTCTCTCATTGGTTCCCCCTCTTCCCGTTCATCCTCAGGACAAATTGCAACCTGTACGGAACAGGAGGTTAAAGGTGCTGATTCTCCAAGGATGGAGATGTCTAGTAAACTGGCTGGAATGGGGAACCTGATCACAAGGAGATGAGAAATGAGGTGTTTTTAGAAACCTTTCCCGATCACACGGTGTACCATCTTTTGGATGTCTCATGCATGTTTTCAACGTAGGAAGATTCCTTTGAACCTGGAGATATGGGACCCATGGGATGGGTACCATGCAGTATTACTTTAAAGGGTCTGCGTTGGCTCACCCAACCTCACGAAACCTCTCAGCCCCAAGAGTGTCCACCCTTATGTCTCAATCAGCTGTGGGTCTTGATATGGTCAATCCAGGTTGCATCACAGCCCCTGAACGAATTTTGTAAGAATTTCTCTCTCTTTCACTGTCTTTGTTTCACGGGTTTTTAAAAGTAATTTATTTTTATAATGGTTTTTCACTGCTTTTCACGGCTGTGTTTATGTCGCTTTACACCCCCTTGATTCACTTACAGAGAAATATCAATTCATAGGTTTGAAGATTCTTACTAGTCAGATATATTCTTGTGCGGTGAATAGGGGATGTTGAGTCCAGTTCACTGAAAAAGGAATAGGTCTTGTCTATTACATATTGGGTTTATGTAACGGTATCTGAGCTAATTTGAAACCCTTGCTTTATGCATCCCCCCACCTCACCTTTCCCGTTCAGCAGCCATATAATGTTTTCTAAACGCGTGACTCTGTTCTGTTTTGTAATTCATGTTCAAGTGTAGCGGTTTTTACATTCCCTCTAGAAGTGATATGTTATGATAAGTGTCTTTTTCTGGTGACTTATTTCACTTAGAATTGTCATACCTACATCCACTCATCATGCTGCTACTACCCTTATGACGTTGATTTCATGGCTGTGTGATATTCCATTGTACATAAGGACCACAACTTCTTTATCCATTTTTCTCTTTCCTAGGATATTTAAGGTGTAATGAAGTGGGGATTCCTGTCAAAAGAACAGAAGTAAACTTTGGGGTGCCTGTGTCTTGCTGATTTTTAGTTTTCCCAATTTATACGCCCGTGAGTGGAAGTGCCCTATGCTCTCCAAGCTGTGTTTTTTAGATGTTTCAGGACACACCGTACACTTCTCCAGAGTAGCTGTTGGCAATTTACATCCCGCCCATCAGTGTAGCAAGGCTCCCATGTCTCCATGGCCGGTCCTGCATTTCTGGTTTGGACAGATTTTTCCGCATGGCCCCTTTGCTCGCTGGGTAGCCAAACTTCTTTGTAGCGCTGATTTGCCTTTCCAGGTGGCTTGGTTGGCTAAAAAGGGCGTATGCGTTTTTTCCTGAATATATTCAGGAAAAAACGCATACGCCCTTTTTGGCCAAGGGCATCATTGTCCACGTTTTGCCGCTTTTCATGTGCTTTCAAGGCGATTCGAATCTACCTCCTGAAATCTGTTTCCTGCATTTCTGCCTTGCTTTCAAATCCTCTTCGTTGCCTTCCCTCAATATATTTGTGGACGAGTGTTATCATTTATAACTCTGCAGGTGTGTGAATTGCAGTGCCCCTGAGCTCCATTTTTCAAGTCGCTTTCTTGGGAGCTGGCCGCAAAAGTGCAGGATTGCTTCATGCCCTATTCTGGTTCCAGTGGGCAGGCTTAGCCTGTGGTTAATTTTTCTTCCTGATGGGAAAATATAGTCACCTGTGCCTGTCCCAACACCTAGAGCTAGTCTCTCATTGGTTCCCCCTCTTCCCGTTCATCCTCAGGACAAATTGCAATCTGTACGGAACAGGAGTTTAAAGGTGCTGATTCTCCAAGGAGGGAGATGGCTAGTAAAGCGGCTAGAATGGCGAACCCGAACACAAGTAGATGAGAAATGAGGTGCGTTTTAGAAACCTTTCCCGATCACACGGTGTACCATCTTCTGGGTTTCTCATGCACGTTTTCGACGTAGGAAGATGCCCTTGAACCTGGAGATTTGGGACCCATGGGATGGGTACCATGCAGTATTACAATGAAAGGGTCTGCGTTGGCTCACCCAACCTCACCAAACCTCTCAGGCCCAAGAGTGTCCACCCTTATGTCTCAATCAGCTGTGGGTCTAGATATGGTCAATCCAGGTTGCATCACAGCCCCTGAACGAATTTTGTAAGAATTTCTCTCTCTTTCACTGTCTTTGTTTCACGGGTTTTGAAAAGTAATTTATTTTTATAATGGGGTTTAGCTGCCTTTCACGGCTGTGTTTAGGCCGCTTTACACCCCATTGACTCACATGCAGAGAGATATCAATACATAGGTTTGAAGATTCTTACTAGTCAGATATATTCTTGTGCGGTGAATAGGGGGTGTTGAGTCCAGTTCACTGAGCAAGGAGTAGGTCTTGTCTATTACATATTGGGTTTATGGAACGGTATCTGAGCTAATTTGAAACCCTTGTTTTATGCATCACCCCACCTCACCTTTCCCGTTCAGCAGCCATAGTGTGTTTTCTAAACGTGTGACTCTGTTCTGTTTTGTAATTTAGTTCAAGTGTAGCGGTTTTTACATTCCCTCTATAAGTGATATCTTATGATAAGTGTCTTTTTCTGTGTGACGTATTTCACTTAGAATCGTCGTACCTAAATCCACTCATCGTGCTGCTACTAGCCTTATGATGTTGATTTCATGGCTGAGTGATATTCCAGTGTACATGAGGACCCCAACTTCTTTATCCATTTTTCTCTTTCCTAGGATATTTAAGGTGTAATGAAGTGGGGGTTCTTGTCAACAGAGCAGCCCTAAACTTTGGGGTGCCTGTGTCTTGCTGATTTTTAGTTTTCCCAATTTATACACCCATGAGTGGAAATGCCCTATGCTCTCTAAGCTGTGTATTTTAGATGTTTCAGGACACACCGTACACTTCTCCAGAGTGGCTCTTGGCAATTTACATCCCGCCCATCAGCGGAGAAAGGCTCCCATTTCTCCATGACCGGTCCTGCATTTCTGGTTTTGAAACTTTTTTCTGCATGGCCCTTTTGCCCGATGGGAAGCGAGATTTCTTTGGAGTGCTGATTTGCCTTTCCATGTGGCTTGGTTGGCCAAAAAGGGCGTATGCGTTTTTTCCTGAATATATTCAGGAAAAAACGCATACGCCCTTTTTGGCCAAGGGCATCATTGTCCACGTTTTGCCGCTTTTCATGTGCTTTCAAGGCGATTCGAATCTACCTCCTGAAATCTGTTTCCTGCATTTCTGCCTTGCTTTCAAATCCTCTTCGTTGCCTTCCCTCAATATATTTGTGGACGAGTGTTATCATTTATAACTCTGCAGGTTTGTGAATTGCAGTGCCCCTGAGCTCCATTTTTCCAGTCGCTTTCTTGGGAGCTGGCCGCAAAAGCGCAGGATTTCTTGAGGCCGTATTCTGGTTCCAGGGGGCAGGCTTAGCCTGTGGTTAATTTTTCTTCCTGATGGGAAAATAGAGTCACCTGTGCCTGTCCGAACACCTAGAGCTAGTCTCTCATTGGTTCCCCCTCTTCCCTTTCATCCGCAGGACAAATTGCAACCTGTACGGAACAGGAGGTTAAAGGTGCTGATTCTCCAAGGAGGGAGATGGCTAATAAAGCGGCTGGAATGGCGAACCCGAGCACAAGGAGATGAGAAATGAGGTGCGTTTTAGGAACCTTTCCCGATCAAATGGTGTACCATCTTCTGGGTTTCTCATGCCTGTTTTCGACGTAGGAAGATGCCCTTGAACCTGGAGATTTGGGAACATTGGGATGGGTACCATGCATTATTATTTTAAAGGGTCTGCGTTGGCTCAGCCAACCTCACCAAACCTCTCAGCCGCAAGAGTGTCCACCGTTATGACTCAATCACCTGTGGATCTAGATATGGTCAATCCAGGTTGCATCACAACCCCTGAACGAATTTTGTAAGAATTTCTCTCTCTTTCACTGTCTTTGTTTCACGGGTTTTTAAAAGTAATTTATTTTTATAATGGGGTTTCACTGCTTTTCACGGCTGTGTTTATGCTGCTATACACCCCCTTGACTCACTTACAGAGAGATATCAATACATAGGTTTGAAGATTCTTACTAGTCAGATATATTCTTGTGCGGTGAATAGGGGGTGTTGAGTCCAGTTCACTGAGCAAGGAGTAGGTCTTGTCTATTACATATTGGGTTTATGGAACGGTATTTGAGCTAATTTGAAACCCTTGTTTTATTCATCACCCCACGTCACCTTTCCCGTTCAGCAGCCATAGTGTGTTTTCTAAACGTGTGACTCTGTTCTGTTTTGTAAGTAATTTCAAGTGTAGCGGTTTTTACATTCCCTCTATAAGTGATATCTTATGATAAGTGTCTTTTTCTGTGTGACGTATTTCACTTAGAATCGTCGTACCTAAATCCACTCATCGTGCTGCTACTAGCCTTATGATGTTGATTTCATGGCTGAGTGATATTCCATTGTACATGAGGACCCCAACTTCTTTATCCATTTTTCGCTTTCCTAGGATATTTAAGGTGTAATGAAGTGGGGGTTCTTGTCAACAGAGCAGCCCTAAACTTTGGGGTGCCTGTGTCTTGCTGATTTTTAGTTTTCCCAATTTATACACCCATGAGTGGAAATGCCCTATGCTCTCTAAGCTGTGTATTTTAGATGTTTCAGGACACACCGTACACTTCTCCAGAGTGGCTCTTGGCAATTTACATCCCGCCCATCAGCGGAGAAAGGCTCCCATTTCTCCATGACCGGTCCTGCATTTCTGGTTTTGAAACTTTTTTCTGCATGGCCCTTTTGCCCGATGGGAAGCGAGATTTCTTTGGAGTGCTGATTTGCCTTTCCATGTGGCTTGGTTGGCCAAAAAGGGCGTATGTGTTTTTTCCTGAATATATTCAGGAAAAAACGCATACGCCCTTTTTGGCCAAGGGCATCATTGTCCACGTTTTGCCGCTTTTCATGTGCTTTCAAGGCGATTCGAATCTACCTCCTGAAATCTGTTTCCTGCATTTCTGCCTTGCTTTCAAATACTCTTCGTTGCCTTCCCTCAATATATTTGTGGACGAGTGTTATCATTTATAACTCTGCAGGTTTGTGAATTGCAGTGCCCCTGAGCTCCAATTTTCAAGTCGCTTTCTTGGGAGCTGGCCGCAAAAGCTCAAGATTGCTTCAGGCCCTATTCTGGTTCCAGTGGGCAGGCTTAGCCTTGGTTAATTTTTCTTCCTGATGGGAAAATAGAGTGACCTGGGCCTGTCCCAACCCCCAGAGCTAGTTTCTCATTGGTTCCCCCTCTTCCCGTTCATCCTCAGGACAAATTGCAACCTGTACGGAACAGGAGGTTAAAGGTGCTGATTCTCCAAGGAGGGAGATGGCTAGTAAAGCGGCTGGAATGGCGAACCCGAGCACAAGTAGATGAGAAATGAGGTGCGTTTTAGAAACCTTTCCCGATCACACGGTGTACCATCTTCTGGGTTTCTCATGCACGTTTTCGATGTAGGAAGATGCCCTTGAACCTGGAGATTTGGGACCCATGGGATGGGTACCATGCAGTATTACTTTGAAGTGTCTGCGTTGGATCACCCAACCTCACCAAACCTCTCAGCCCCATGAGTGTCCACCCTTATGTCTCAATCAGCTGTGGGTCTAGATATGGTCAATCCAGGTTGCATCACAGCCCCTGAACGAATTTTGTAAGAATTTCTCTCTCTTTCACTGTCTTTGTTTCACGGGTTTTGAAAAGTAATTTATTTTTATAATGGGGTTTAGCTGCCTTTCACGGCTGTGTGTATGCCGCTTTACACCCCCTGACTCACTTACAGAGAGATATCAATACATAGGTTTGAAGATTCTTACTAGTCAGATATATTCTTGTGCGGTGAATAGGGCGTGTTGAGTCCAGTTCACTGAGCAAGGAGTAGGTCTTGTCTATTACATATTGGGTTCATGGAACGGTATCGGAGCTAATTTGAAACCCTTGTTTTATGCATCACCCCACCTCACCTTTCCCGTTCAGCAGCCATAGTGTGTTTTCTAAACGTGTGACTCTGTTCTGTTTTGTAATTCAGTTCAAGTGTAGCGGTTTTTATATTGCCTCTATAAGTGATATCTTATGATAAGTGTCTTTTATGTGTGACTTATTTCACTTAGAATCGTCGTACCTAAATCCACTCATCGTGCTGCTACTAGCCGTATGACGTTGATCTCATGGCTGAGTGATATTCCATTGTACATGAGGGCCACAACTTCTTTATCCATTCTTCTCTTTCCTAGGATATTTAAGGTGTAATGTAGTGGGGGTTCTTGTCAACAGAGCAGCCCTAATCCTTGGGGTGCCTGTGTCTTTTTGATTTTTAGTTTTCCCAATTTGTACTTCCATGAGTGGAAGTGCCCTATTCTCTCTAGCTCTGTTTTTTAGATGTTTTAGGAAACACCATACCCTTCTCCAGACTCGCCATTGGCAATTTACATCCCGCCCATCAGTGTAACAAGGCTCCCTTTCCTACTTGGCCTCTCCTGCATTTCTTGTTTTTACACTTTTTTAGGAAGTTCCTTTTGACCGATGGGAAGTGAGACCTCTTTGTAGTGCTGATTTGCATTTCCGGCTTGCTTGGTTGGCCAAAAAGGGCCTATGCGTTTTTTTCTGAATTTATTCAGGAAAAAACGCATGCGCCCTTTTTGGCCAAGTGCATCCTTGTCGACGTTTGGCCGCTTTTCATGTGCTTTAGTGGCGATTCAAATCTAACTCCTGAAATTTGTTTCCTGCAATTCTGCCTTGCTTTCAAAGCCTCTTCGTTGCCTTCCCTCAATATAGTTTTGGACGATAGTTTTAATTTAAAACTCTGCAGGTTTGTGAATTGCAGTGCCCCTGAGCTCCATTTTTCAACTCGCTTTTTGGGAGCTTCCAGCAGAGCCACTGGTTTGCTTCTGGCCCTGCTCTGGTTCTCAGTGGCAGGCTAAACCTTTGCTTAATTCTTCTTCCTGATTGGAAATTAGAGTGACATGTGCCTGTCCGAGCATCTAGGGCTTGGCTCTCCTTGTTTCTCCTCCTTTCTCTTCTTCCTTTGGACAAATTCCAAATTCTGTGCAACTGGATGTTGAAGGTGCTGACATCCTCAAGTGGGGAGATTTTAAGGAAAAAGGCTGGAGGGGTGAATCCAACAACCAGGAAATTAGGAGTTTTGGTTCCTTTTCCAAAATCTTCCTGATCCAACCGTGTTCCATCTTCTGGGTGTCACAGGCATGTTTTAGCTGTAGGAAAGGTCCCGTGTATGTAAGGAGAACACCAGGGATTTTTCCAAATCAGTGTCTCCCCAAGCTCCAATCTGGGGAATTTTTAAGCTACTGGTACATGTGTGTTCATTAAGGGACTTGGGCTGTAGGCAGAGTCCGAACTTTAGATGATTGAAGTCTTCAGGTTCAGAAACGCTCACCATCGGCCTCCTTTAGTTTCCATTTTATCTGTAGTTGATAGATGATGTCGATATAGATATCTATTGTTTTTCAGATTATTTCCCCTTAGGGGTCATTAAAAAATATTGAGTATAGTTCCCTGTGCTATACAGTAGATCCTTGTTGATGATATATTTTATACATAGCAGTGTGTATATGTTAATCCGAAACTGTTAATTTATCCCTCCTCCCACCTTTCCCCTTTGGTAATAAAAAAATATAAGATTTTATACTTCTCAGAAATCTAGGAGCTGAAAGAGAGGTATCATTTTCAATGGAAAATCATTCAAAACAAGGTTGAAACTTCAACCAAGATTATTAGATGTACATCCTTGGAAAGAAATCACTGCATTTCACTACTGTTGACCTGACAAATAAGACAAACCCCTCCACTGAACTTGCTTATAATAAAGTGATGGAAATATCAAATGGAAGTGTTAGAAACATCTTATTTTACACGAGCCTTATACACTGCTCTATGTTAATTACAGTTTGGCTCACACATCTGTTCATTGAAGTTACAATGTTCTCAAATTCTGTTACTGATCCTGCAGAGTGGGCCCCAACAAGGGTCTCCCTGCCCAGTGTCATTGGAGCCAACAGATCGAGACTGACTTTGGTTCAGAAGCAAAGGAAAACTTTATATTTTAATCAGAGAATGGAGAGGTGAGAGTGTGTGTTCCCCTGCGGGTTGTGGGCCGGGCTGCTGTGTAGGGATCCTGTCAGCATCAGCGGGAGGGAGGGGGCGGAGCTCTCGAGGGCCGGGTTGGCTGGAGCTCAGGCTCTATGTCGCAGAGTCTGCACGGGGCCCCACGAGCTGAGGTGTCGGCCCAGCCATTTTGCACTAGGAAATCGGATCTGAAGTGCCGGGTGTGGGACCTCTGCATGTGGAAACCTAGGAGCAAGTGAAATTAGACAAAGTACAAAGGAAAAAATGGTTAGACTTTATTTTATTGCCCAGATTCTATTTTTATCTCCCAGGAATTTTTAATGGGCTTTGCCAGTGACAAAGCCCTCCTCTGCCTTTTGTCCCATTCCTCATTCGTGGGGCGCTGAGGGTGCAGACACCTCTTCTGTAAATGCTTCGTGCTGAGTTGGGTGTCCTCATACCTGGGGGGAGGGGCAGGACTTCTCTCCAGCAGCCTCCAGGTGAGGTTGATTGTCCCCAGGCCTCCTCCCTCACTGCTCGTCTGCCTGAGCACCAGCATTGGAAGTTTCATAGATTCTAATGACCTTTAAGGGTCCAGGAAAGAGATGTTCAGAGACGTTGTGGGGGGGTGGGCGGTTTTACGCTGCTCCACATTGGTTCGACCCCCTTAGGCTGACGGTTTCTGCCAGCCTAGATGCTCTGACCAGTAGTCTGCGCTTTCTTCAGTTAGGCCACTGAATTAATGTACAAACAGCACCAGGTATCAGAGCTCTGCTTGCTCAACTCCCAGACAGTCCAGGGCTGGTGGTGATCCAGGACCATGACGGCCACTCAGTCAACGGCCTTTTGAAGTAGCCAGGAGTACAGCCGGTCTCATTGGCCTCCGTCACCGCGGTGTCTGTAGGCTTTTCTATGGTGGCAGCGTTATTTACGGTTCCCCTGCCAAGTTTATTAGCTCCGCTCTGGGTGCAGTAAGTCCTGTAAGCAATAGTCTGCTCTTTTGGGGCACACTCTTGTCGTTTTCTGAGAGAAACTCCAGGTCAAGTGACGGTCACACGAGTCGTCATGGGGGCCCATTGCCCCCGGTTGTCTCTCTGGAGGTTGGTGTTGGACGGCCTCCTCACTCGAGGCCATTGTGCCCACGGAGCAATCCTGCAACTTCAGGGCATGGTGGGTGGTTAGGATCACCAAGTGGCATCCTTTACCCTTAGGAGGGAGCTGGCCTTGCGGGCTGCTGATTTCCAGGTTTTTAGATACCCCCAGTATCCTGGTCAGATGGGGTGGCTGGCCAATGCCTGGAGGGCATTCTTGCATTGTTCCATTTCAAGTGGTCCCAGTTTTTGCACTAATACTCCAAGGGTGATTCGCCTTGGACCAGGAATGTAAAGGTCAAAGGGTTTAGCTAACTTAGGGAGGTCCAGGGCAAGGGTCTGAATTGACTGCACTTTCCCTTCTTGAAAGGCTGCTTCTGGATTCTATTCAAAAGGATCATCATCTTTTCCTTTCAGTGTTTCATATAGAGGCCCAGTTATTGGACTGTAGTTAGGGATCCAGATGCAGCAAACCCCGGTCTCCCCAGGAACCCCTAAGCTGTCTTCTAGTTTTAGGAAGGGTGAGGCTGCAAATGGCTTCTTCCCTTTCCTGGGGTGGGCTTCTCCGACCTTCTGTGTGAATGAAACCCAGGAAGGTCACCTTAGTTTGTGATATTTGAGCCTTTTTCTTGGACACCTTCTATCTTTTATTGGCTAGGTAGTTCAGAGGCCTCCTTAGTCGGGCTGGTGATCAGAATGTCATCTGCATATTGAAGGAGGGTTCCCTTCTCCAGAGGTAGATCTTTTAGGTCTTTAGCTAACGTTTCCCAAAAGATGGTGTGGGGATTTTTGAACCCCTGGGGCAGGAAGGCCCAGCAGCATTGTTTTTGTTGTATGTTGAGTCCTGCCACTCACAGCCAAAATTTCTTGTGACTCTGGGACTAATGGAATACAGAAGAAGGCATCATTGAAGTCTAATACAGAATACCATGTCCTGGTGTATGGTAGAATGACCAGCAGGGTGTAGGAATTTGGAACTACTAGATGTATATCCTCTGCGGCTTCACTGACTGTCCTGTCGTCCTCTACCAGGTACCCAGCAGCCCACGGGGCTGTTGTGGTCAGGCCCCTCCCAGGATGTGGAGCTCACCTGGGCAGGTACCCAGCAGCCCATGGGACTCTCAGTGTTAGGCCACTCCCAGGATATGGAGTTCACCTGGGCATGTACCCAGCAACCCATGGGGCCCTCATGGTCAGGCCCCTCCCAGGATATGGAGCTCACCTGGGCAGGTATGCAGCAGCCCACAGGGCTCTCGTGGGCAGGCCCCTCCCTGGATATGGAGCTCCCCTGGACAGGTACCCTGGCAGGGCTGGGCACACAGGAACCGTGCACATAGCCCTCATTGCAGAGCACCCCCAGCACAACTGTAGCTCAGAGCTGACACAGAGCACCTCAGAGCAGAGCTTGAACTAACAAACAGCAGCTCCAACAGGTCTGTGACCCTAGGCTTCACTCTGTGCGGCCTCCCTCTGCCTGGTCTTCCAGGGGCTTCCACTGCAGCCGGGGCACCAGGCCTCTGTCTCCACCCACCACCCCTCCTCTCCCTGACTCCTGGGTTCCTCTCATTAGCAGAGGGTCTTCTTGAAGTTGTCTCCCACTCATGGACCAGATAAAATGATTAGAAAACAAGCCAGAGCTGCCGCCCCTTATCTATCCTGACTCTCGGGACCCTACACCTGTTCCTTGGATCTGGCCGGTGCAGGAAGGCCCATTTTCTGCAACTCTGAGCCCCTGAGGGGCGAGGATTAGCTGACCTTTGCAGCCTGACACGGGCGGCCAGCCCTTCCCAGGTGTGCCTGGGTTGAGGTCAATATAAACACCCCTCCAGGCAGCAAAAGCCTCTGCAGCTGTGCCTGACGCCATATTCTCTGCCCCGTCAGCAGTCTTGGGGTTGGGATGGTGGGAGGGAGTAGGGCCCACGGCTCTATGAGTGGCCCGGTGTGACTGGGGCTCTGCTGGACTTCCTGCAGGAGTTGCCGGGCTGCCACCTGCTAAAGAAGAGGATGTGTCACCGATATTTCCTGCTGGAATTTCTCCCCGGGCAGAGGTGAGGAAGGAAAACAGCAGTGGGGGCCGGGACAGGAGGGGTACCTCAGGCAGGGAAATGGAAAGCTTCCAGACGAGTGCCCGGAGCCAGGACCATCCTGGCTGGCCTGCAGGCACCAAGTCAGCCTGCGTGTCCAAGCCCCTTCCTCTAGCTTTTAAAGTCTTTGCACACATTCAGGTGTTTTACCTGGGAAGGGTGGGAAAAGTTCAGCAGCAACTGGCCTGGGGCTCAGCTCACATTTACTCAGAGACGCCTCCTCACGGTCCCCCAGCTTTGCAATGAGGACGCTCCTTGTGTTGGGGCTGCTGGCTGCATGGGAAATGATTCCCCACCTGTGACCAACTTCAGAATTGTTTACCACTGGAGCAAGTGCCCTGATAGGGTTTTCCTCTGTATGACCGGTGGGTTCTGTTTTTGTTTTTTTCTTTTTTGGTTCAAGGTAAGTTTTATTCCTCTTTTTGTATTTATGGATATAAGCATGGAAATAATTCATTCATATAAATATGTCTATGGGAAGGACAGAACTTTTTTTTCTGTTTTATTTTTTTAAGTACTAATTATTTTTTAATTTTTGAATTTATTTTATTCATTTTTTTATACAGCAGGTTCTTATTGGTTATCTATTTTATACATATAAGTGTATATGTGTCAATCCCAGGCTCGCAATTCATCCCACCACCACCACCCTGCCACTTTTCCCCCTTGGTGTCCATACATTTGTTCTATACATCTGTGTCTCTATTTCTGCCTTGCAAACCGGATCATCTGTACCATTTTTCTAGGTTCCACATGTATGCGTTAATATACGATATTTGTTTTTCGCTTTCTGACTTACTTCACTCTGTATGACAGTCTCTAGATCTATCCACGTCTCTACAAATGACGCAACTTCATTCCTTTTTATGGCTGAGAAATATTGCATTTTATATATGTAGCACATCTTTTCCGTTCGTCTGTCTATGGGCACTTAGGTTGCTTCCATGACCTGGGTATTGTGAATAGTGCTGCAGTGAACATTGTGGTGAATATGTCTTTTTTTTTTTTTTTTGAATATGTCTTTTTGAATTATGGTTTTCTCTGGGTATATGGCCAGTAGTGGGATTGCTGGGTCATATGGTAATTCTATATTTAGTTTTTTAAGGAACATCCATACTGTTCTCCATAGTGACTGTATCAACTTACATTCCCACAAATAGTGTAAGAGGGTTCCCTTTTCTCCACACCCTCTCCAGCATTTGTTGTTTGTAGATTTTCTGATGATGCCCATTCTAACTCGTGTGAGGTGATAACTCATTGTAGTTTTGGTTTATATTTCTCTAATAATTAGTGATGTTGAGCAGCTTTTCATGTGCTTCTTGGTCATCTGTATGTCTTCTTGGGACAAATGTCTATTTACGTCATCTCCCCATTTTTGGATTGGGTTGTTTGTTTTTTTACTGTTGAGCTGCATGAGCTGTTTATATACATTGGAGATTAATCCTTTGTCCATTGATTCGTTTTCAAATATTTTCTCCCATTCTGAGGGTTGTCTTTTCGTCTTGTTTGTAGTTTCCTTTGCTTTGCAAAAGCTTTTAGGTTTCATTTGCTCCCATTTGTTTATTATTGTTTTTTATTCCATTACTCTAGGAGGTGGATCAAAAAAGACCTTGCTGTGATTTATGTCAAAGAGTATTCTTCCTATGTTTTCCTCTAAGAGTTTTCTAGTGTCCGGTCTTACATTTTGGTCTCTAATGCATTTTGAGTTTATTTTTTGTGTATGGTGTTAGGGAGTGTTCTAATTTCATTCTTTTACATGTAGCTGTCCATTTTTCCCAGCACCACTTATTGAAGAGACTGTCTTTTCTCCATTGTATATCCTTGCCTCCTTTGTCATAGATTAGTGGGTCATAGGTGTGTAGGTTTATCTCTGGGCTTTCTTTTTTTTTTTTTTTTCTTTTACATCTTTATTGGAGTATAATTGCTTTACAATTGTGTGTTAGTTTCTGCTGTATAAAAAAGTGAATCAGCTATGCGTATACATATAACACCATATCCCCTCCCTCTTGCACCTCCCTCTCACTCCCTTATCCCACCCTTTTAGGTGGTCACAAAGCACAGAGCTGATCTCCCTGTGCTATGTGGCTGCTTCCCAGTAGCTATCAATTTTACATTTGGTAGTGTATATATGTCCATACCACTCTCTCACTTTGTCCCAGCTTACCCTTCCCCCTCCCCATGTCCTCAAGTCCTTTCTCTACGTCTGTGTCCTTAATCCTTTCCTGCCCCTAGGTTCTACATAAACTTTTTTTTTTTAGATTCCATATATATGTGTTAGCATACAGTGTTTGTTTTTCCCTTTCTGACTTACTTCACTCTGTAGGACAGACTCTAGATCCATCCACCTCACTAAAAATAACTCAATTTCGTTTCTTTTTATGGCTGAATCATGTTCCATTGTATATATGTGCCACATCTTCTTTATCCATTTATCTGTTGATGGACACTTAGGTTGCTTCCATGTCCTGGCTATTGTAAATAGAGCTACAGTGAACATTGTGGTACATGACTCTTTTTGAATGATGGTTTTCTCAGGGTAAATGTCCAGGAGTGGGTTTGCTGGGTTGTATGGTAGTTCTATTTTTAGTATTCAAGGAACCTTCATACCGTTCTCCCTAGTGGCTATATCAATTTACATTCCCACCAACAGTGCAAGAGGGTTCCCTTTTCTCCAATTAATGCCTCTCCAGCATTTATTGTTGGTAGATTTTTTGATGATGGCCATTCTGACTGGTGTGAGGTGATACCTCGCTGTAGTTTTGATTTGCATTTCTCTAATGATTAGTGATGTTCAGCATCCTTTCATGTGTTTGTTGGCAACCTGTATATCTTCTTTGGAGAAATGTCTATTTAGGTCTTCTGCCCATTTTTGGATTGGGTTGTTTGGTTTTGTGATATTGAGCTACATGAGCTGCTTTTTGGAGATTAATCCTTTGCCATTTGCTTCATTTGAAAATATTTTCTCCCATTCTGATGGTTGTCTTTTCATCTTGCTTATGTTTTCCTTTGCTGTGCAAAAGAATTTATGTTTCATTAGGTCCCATTTTTTAATTTTTGTTTTTATTTCCATTTCTCTAGGAGGTGGGTCAAAAAGGATCTTGCTGTGATTTATGTCATAGACTGTTCTGCTTATGTTTTCCTCTAAGAGTTTTATAGTGGCTGGTCTTATATTTAGGTCTCTAATCCATTTTGAGTTTATTTTTGTGTATGGTGTTAGGGAGTGTTCTAATTTCATTCTTTTACATGTAGCTGTCCAGTTTTCCCAGCACCACTTACTGAAGACACTGTCTTTTCTCCGTTGTATACCCTTGCCTCCTTTGTCATAGATTAGTTAACCATAGGTACGTGGGTTTATCTCTGTGCTTTCTATCCTGTTCTATTGACCTATATTTCTGTTTTTGTGTCAGTACCATATTATCTTGATTACTGTAGCTTTGTAATATAGTCTGAAGTCTGGAAGTCTGATTCCTCTAGCTCTTTTTTGCCCCCTCAAGACTGCTTTGGCTATCCAGGGTCTTTTGTGTCTCCCTACAAATTTTAAGATTTTTTTTTCTTGTTCTGTAGAAAATGCCAAAGGTATTTTGATCGGGATTGCATTAAATCTGTAGATTGCTTTGGGTAGTATAGTCATTTTCACAATATTGATTCTTCTAATCCAAGAACATGGTATATGTCTCCATCTGTTTATATCATCTCTGCTTTCTTTCATCAGCGTCTTATAGTTTTCTGAGTACAGGTCTTTTACTTCCTTAGGTAGGTTTATTCCTAGGTATTTTATTCTTTTTGTTGCAGTGGTAATGGGATTGTTTCCTTAATTTCTCTTTCTGATCTTTCATTGTTAGTGTATAGGAATGCAAGCAATTTCTGTGCATTAATTTTGTATCCTGCAACTTTACCAGATTCATTGATTAGCTCCAGTGGTTTTCTGGTGGCATCTTTAGGATTCTCTATCTATGATATCATGTCATCTGCAAACAGTGACAATTTTACTCCTTCTTTTCCTTTTTGTATTCCTTTTATTTCTTTTTCTTCTCTGATTGCCATGGCTAGGACTTCCAAAACTATGTTGAATAGCAGTGGTGAGAGTGGACATCCTCGTCTTGTTCCTGATCTTAGAGGAAACGCTTGCAGTTTTTCACCATTGAGAATGGTGTTTGATGCGGGTTTGTCATATATGACCTTTATTATGTTGAGGTAGTTTCCCTCTATGCCCACACTCTGCAGAGTTTTTATCGTAAATGGGTGTTGAATTTTCACAAAATCTTTTCCTTCATCTATTGAGATGATCATATGGTTTTATTCTACAATTTGTTAATATGGTGTATCACATTGATTTGTGTATATTGAAGAATCCTTGCATCCCTGGGATACACCCCACTTGATCATGGTGTATGATCCTTTTAATGTGTTGTTCGATTCTGTTTGCTAGTATTTGGTTGAGGATTTTTACATCTATATTCATCAGTGATATTGGTCTATAATTTTCTTTCCTTGTAGTATCTCTGTCTGATTTTGGTATCAGGGTGATGGTGGTCTCATAGAATGAGTTTGGGAGTGTTCCTTCCCCTGCAATTGTTTTGAAGAATTTGAGAAGGTTGGGTGTTAGCTCTTCCCTAATGTTTGATAGAATTCACCTGTGATGCCATCTGGTTCTGGACTTTTGTTTGTTGGAAGATTTTTAATCACAGTTTCAATTTCCTTGCTTGTCATAGGTTTGTTCATATTTTCTATTTCTTCCTGGTTCAGTCTTGGAAGGTTATCCCTTTCTAAGAATTTGTCCATTTCTTCCAGGTTGTCCATTTTATTGGCATAGAGTTGCGTGTAGTAGTCTCTTAGGATGCTTTGTATTCCTGTGGTGTCTGTTGTAACTTCTCCTTTTTCACTTCTAATTTTGTTGATTTGAGTCCTCTCCCTCTTTTTCTTGAGTCTGGCTAAAGGTTGATCATTCTTGCTTATCTTCTCAAAGAACCAGCTTTTAGGTTTATTGATCTTTGCTTTCGTTTTCTTTGTTTCTATTTCATTTATTTCTGCTCTGATCTTTAAGATTTCTTTCCTTCTACTAACTTTGGGTTTTGTTCTTCTTTCTCTAGTTCCTCTAGGTGTAAGGTTAGATTGTTTATTTGAGATTTTTCTTGTTTCTTGAGGTAGGCTTGTATTGCTATAAACTTCCCTCTTAGAACTGCTTTTGCTGCATCCCATAGGTTTTGGATCATCGTGTTTTTGTTGTCATTTGTCTCTAGGTAGTTTTTGATTTCCTCTTTGATTTCTTCAGTGATCTCTTGGTTATTTAGTAACGTATTGTTTAGCCTCCATGTGTTTGTGTTTTTTACGGTTTTTTTCCGTGTAATTGATTTCTAATCTCATAGCATTGTGGTCGGAACAGCTGCTTGACATGATTTCAGTTTTCTTAAATTTACTGAGGCTTTGTGACCCAAGATGTGATCTATCCTGGAGAATGTTCCGTGTGCAGTTAAGAAGAACGTGTAATCTGCTGTTTTTGGATGGAATGTCCTATAAATATCAATTAACTCTATCTGGTCTATTGTGTCATTTAAAGCTTGTGTTTCCTTATTAATTTTCTGTCTGGCTGATCTCCACTGGTGTAAGTGAGCTGTTAAAGTCCCCCACTATTATTGTGTTACTGTTGATTTCCTCTTTTATAGCTGTTAGCTGTTGCCTTATACATTGAGGTGCTCCTATGTTGGGTACATATATATTTATAATTGTTATATCTTCTTCTTGGATTGATCCCTTGACCATTATGTAGTGTCTTTCCTTGTCTCTTGTAACATTCTTTATTTTAAAGTCTATTTTATCTGATATGAGTATTGCTACTCCAGCTTTCTTTTTATTTTCATTTGCATAGAGTATATTTTTCCATCGCCTCACTTTCAGTCTGTATGTGTCCCTAGGTCTGAAATGGGTCTCTTGTAGACAGCATATATATGGGTCTTGTTTTTGTATCCATTCAGCGAGCCTGTGTCTTTTGGTTGGGACATTTAGTGCATTCACGTTTAAGGTAATTATCGATATGTATGTTCCTATTACTATTTTCTTAATTGTTATGGGGTTGTCTTGGTGGGTCCTTTTCTTCTCTTGTGTTTCCCACTTAGAGAAGTTCCTTTAGCATTTGGTGTAGAGCTGGTTTCATGCTGCTGAATTCTCTTAGCTTTTGCTTGTCTGTAGGGCTTTTGATTTCTCCATCAAATCTGAATGAGATCTTTGCAGGGTGGAGTACTCTTGGTTGTAGGTTCTGCCCTTTCATCACTTTAAATTGATCATGCCACTCCCTTCTGGCTTGGAGATTTTCTGCTGAGAAATCAGCTGTTATCCTTATGGGAGTTCCCTTGTATGTTATTTGTCATTTTTCCCTTGCTGCTTTCAATAATTTTTCTTTGTCGTTAATTTTTGTCAATTTGATTACTATGTGTCTTGTCATTTTTCTCCTTTGGTTTATCCTGCCTGGGACTCTCTGTGCTTCTGGACTTGGGTGGCTATTTCTTTTCCCATGCTAGGGAAGTTTTTGACCATAATCTCTTCAAATATATTCTCGGGTCCTTTCTCTCTCTTCTCCTTCTGGGACCCCTATCATGTGAATGTTGTTGTGTTTAATGTTGTCCCAGAGGACTCTTGGGGTGTCTTCATTTATTTTCATTCTTTTTCTTTATTCTGTTCCATGGCAGTGATTTCCACCTTTCTGTCTTCCAGGTCACTTATCCGTTCTTCTGCCACAGTTATTCTGCTACTGATTCCTTCTAGTATATTTTTCATTTCAGTTATTACATTGTTCACCTCTGTTTGTTTGTTCTTTAATTCTTCTAGGTGTTTGTTCCTTAATTCTTCTACGTCTTTGTTAAGCATTTCTTGCGTCTTCTCGATCTTTGCCTCCTTTCTTTTTCCAAGGTCTTGGCTCAACTTCACTATCATTATTCTGAATTCTTTTTCTGGAAGGTTCCCTATCTCCACGTCGTTTCGTTTTTTTTTTTTTTTTCTGGGGTTTTATCTTGTTCCTTGATCTGGTATAAAGTCCTCTGCCTTTTCATTTTGTCTATCTTTCTGTGAATGTGGTTTTCCTTCCACAGGCTGCAGAATTGTAGTTCTTCTTCTGCTGTCTGCTCTCTGGTGGATGAGTCTATCTTAGAGGCTTGTGCAAGTTTCCTGATGGGAGGGACTGGTGGTGGGTAGAGCTGGGTGTTGCTTTGGTGGGCAGAGCTTTAATCCGCTTGTCTGCGGATTAAATAAAACTTTAATAAAAAGTTTAATCCGCTTGTCTGCTGATGCATGGGGCTGGGTTCCCTCCCTGTTGGTTGTTTGGCCTGAGGCGACCCAGCACTGGAGCCTACCTTGCTCTTGGTGGGGCTAATGGCGGACTCTGGGAGGGCTCACACCAAGGACTATTTCCCAGAACTTCTGCTGCTAGTGTCGTTGTCCTCACGGTGAGCCACAGCCACAGCCACCACCTGCCTCTGCAGGAGACCCTCTAAAAGTAGCAGGTAGTTCTGGTCATTCTCCTACAGGGTCACTGCTCCTTCCCCTGGGTCCTGATGTGCACACTACTTTGTGTGTGCCGTCCAAGAGTGGAGTATCTGAGTGGACTTGAGACTCTGAGACTCTGCGTGGAGTCACACAGACTCTGGGTCCTGTGAAGCTTCGATGTTTTGTGGTTCTAGAAATCCTACAGGAGACGGTCCACAGCAGGTGAAGCTAATGTTGTCAGTAGAGGTGTTGAAGCCAAAGATCTGCAGTTCCGACTAGAGGTGCCGATGTACATACAGGACAAAATCATCTCGTGTGAATGTAGTTCAGGCATGTTTAAGATGAATGCAGTCATGTTAATGCCTACCATATTCTATCTTGAGCCTCTCCTCAGGGACCCCCTCCTCAGTTCCTGAGGCTCCTGTAAGTCATGTACAGGGGACTGGAGAGTGGGCTCTGTCCAGTCTGAGCCCTGAGTTACCCTGTGTGTATCTTAGGATACTTTGTATTTCTGTGGTGTCTGTCTGTTGTAACATCATCTCTTTCATTTCAGATTTATTTGGGCCCTCTCTTTTTAAAAAAACATACTACTGTTGTCTTTTATTCTTTACAGAAGTTTAATAAGTGTTTGATCTACTATCCTTACCCTATGTATACTTTTTGCAGTGAGATTTTTACTTTTCTTTGTTTCCTTGTTACTATCAATAATTAGTGAGACTTCTTTTAAGCTACCTTCAACATTGCTTATAAAGCTGCTTTATTAGTGATGACAGAGCCTTAATGGAAGTCATGTTCTGGTTGTAAATTAGAATGCAATGTGCCAGCAAAAAGCCCCTTAAGTTTATGTCTCATTACTTCTTGTTCTTTTTTTAATTTAATTTTTATTTTTTGTCAGAGCAAATTTGATTAAAATGTTTTGTTTCTTCTAGGTGTGCAAGATGTGGTTCTTTTAAACATATACATATATCTATTCTTCTTTGCATCATTTTCCCATGTAGGTTATGACACAATGTTGAGCAGTCTTGTCTTGGTATTACATAGGTCTTTGGTGATTACATATTTCACATGTGTTTCTATATCTATCTTAACCCCAATATCCGAATGTATCCAATCCTCACACCTATCCATTTGCTGAACCATAAGTTTGTTTAATGAATCTGTGATTGCATTTCTCTGTGGAAATATCTTCATTGGTATCAATTTTTAGCTAAGACCTATAAGTGATATTATAGGATATGTGTCTTTGGCTTTCTGACTTAGTACAATTTGCCTGATTACCTCAAGAATCATACATGGTGCTGCAAATGGCATTGTTTCATTTTTTTCCCTGGCTAATATTCCATCTGTACGTGTACCAGTTCTTCTTTGGCCACGCACCTCTTGATGGACTTTCTGGTTGCCTCCATGTCTTGGCTATTGTAATACTGCTGCAATGCATATTTTCTTGCCTGTGTCTTTCCAGTTCTATCTTCTTATGTTATAGGCCAAGGAGTGGGCTTGCTGTATCATATGGTAGCTCAGTGTGTACGTTTTAAAGGCACCACCATTCAGTTCTCATTAGTGGCTCTTTCCAGATTACGTCCCACTTAAAATTGAGGGTATGCATTTCTCCAAAACACCTTCAATATTTATTGTTTGTAGTTTTCTTGCTGATGGTTATTCTAACAGGTGCGAGCTGATACCTCTCTGTGGTTGAATTTGCATGTGTCCCAAAATCTGTTGAAATTGAGCTTTAAAGCATGCCCTTTCTATTTATCAAACTGTGATTATAGCTTAGTTCTTCAAAGTGTTTTCTTAAAGTAAGTGTCACATTTTGAAAATTTTTGGCCATTATCTCCCTCAAGACATTTTGAAGGCAGGTTTCATTTACAGCCCTGAAGTACTTGTTCATATGAAGTGACCATTAGCACAGGTTTGAAAGCTGCTTTGGCAGGTAACGGCCAGAGGGCGGCAGCCTTACCACGTTCCCCAATCTGGTAACTAGGGAAGGAGCCTTCAGCCCCAAAGGTGTCCACCCTTATGTCTCATCCAGGTGTGGATCTACATATGGTCAATCTAGGTTGCATCACAGCCCCTGAATGAATTGTGTGAGAATTTCTCTCTCTTTCAAAGTCTTTGTTTCATGGGTATTTAAAAGTAGTTTATTTTTATAATGGGGTTTAGCTGCTTTTCACTGCTGTGTCTATGCCGCTTTACACCCACTTGACTCACTTACAGAGAGATATCAATACATAGGTTTTAAGATTCTTACTAGTCAGATATAGTCTTGTGCGGTGAATAGGGGGTGTTGAGTCCAGTTCACTGAGCAAGGAGTAGGTCTTGTCTATTACCTATTGGGTTTATGGAACGGTATCGGAGCTAATTTGAAACCCCTGTTTTATGCATCACCCCACCTCACCTTTCCCGTTCAGCAGCCATACTGTGTTAACTAAACGTGTGACTCTGTTCTGTTTTGTAATTCAGTTCAAGTGTAGCGGTTTTTACATTCCCTCTAGAAGTGATATCTTATGATAAGTGTCTTTTTCTGTGTGACTTATTTCTCTTAGATCTTCGTACCTAAATCCACTCATCATGCTGCTACTAGTCTTTTGACATTGATTTCATGGCTGAGTGATATTCCATTGTACATAAGGACCAAAATTTCTTTATCCCTTTTTCTCTTTCCTGGGATATTTAAGGTGTAATGAAGTGGAGGTTCTTGTCAACAGAGCAGCCCTAAACTTTGGGGTGCCTGGGTCTTGCTGATTTTTAATTTTCCCAATTTATACACCCATGAGTGGAAGTGCCCTATGCTCTCTAAGCTGTGTTTTTTAGATGATTCAGGACACACCGTACACTTCTCCAGAGTGGCTGTTGGCAATTTACATCCCGCCCTTCAGCGTAGCAAGGCTCCCATTTCTCCATGGCCTGTCCTGCATTTCTGGTTTTGACACATTTTTCAGCATGGCCCTTTTGACCGATGGGAAGCGAGACTACTATGTAGCGCTGATTTGCTTTCCAGGTTGCTTGGTGGGGCAAAAAGGGCGTATGCGTTTTTTCCTGAATATATTCAGGAAAAAACGCATACGCCCTTTTTGGCCAAGGGCATCATTGTCCACGTTTTGCCGCTTTTCATGTGCTTTCACGGCGATTCGAATCTACCTCCTGAAATCTGTTTCCTGCAATTCTGCCTTGCTTTCAAATCCTCTTCGTTGCCTTCCCTCAATATATTTGTGGACGAGAGTTATCATTTATAACTCTGCAGGTTTGTGAATTGCAGTGCCCCTGAGCTCCATTTTACAACTCGCTTTTTTGGGAGCTGGCTGAAAAAGTGCAGGATTGCTTCAGGCCCTCTTCTGGTTCTGGGGGGCCGGCTGAGCTTGTGGTTAATTCTTCTTCCTGATGGGAAAATAGAGTGACCTGTGCCTGTCCCAACACCTAGAGCTAGTCTCTCATTGGTTCCCCCTCTTCCCGTTCATCCTCAGGACAAATAGCAACCTGTACGGAACAGGAGGTTAAAGGTGCTGATTCTCCAAGGAGGGAGATGGCTAGTAAAGTGGCTGGAATGGCGAACCCGAGCACAAGGAGATGAGAAATGATGTGCGTTTTAGAAACATTTCCGATCACACGGTGTACCATCTTCTGGGTTTCTCATGCATGTTTTCAACGTAGGAAGATGCCCTTGAACCTGGAGATTTGGGACCCATGGGATGGGTACCATGCAGTATTACTTTAAAGGGTCTGCATTGGCTCACCCAACCTCACCAAACCTCTCAGCCCCAAGAGTGTCCACCCTTATGTCTCAATCATCTGTGGGTCTAGATATGGTCAATCCAGGTTGCATCACAGCCCCTGAACGAATTTTGTAAGAATTTCTCTCTCTTTCACTGTCTTTGTTTCACGGGTTTTGAAAAGAAATTGATTTTTATAATGGGGTTTATCTGCTTTTCACGGCTGTGTTTATGCCGTGTTACATCCCCTTGACTCACTTACAGAGAGATATCAATACATAGGTTTGAAGATTCTTACTAGTCAGATATATGCTTGTGTGGTGAATACGGGGTGTTGAGTCCAGTTCACTGAGCAAGGAGTAGGTCTTGTCTATTACGTATTGGGTTTATGGAACGGTATCGGAGCTATTTTGAAACCCTTGTTTTATGCATCACCCCACCTCACCTTTCCCGTTCAGCAGCCATAGTGTGTTTCCTAAACGTGTGACTCTGTTCTGTTTTGTAATTCCGTTCAAGTGTAGCGGTTTTTACATTCCCTCTATAAGTGATATCTTATGATAAGTGTCTTTTTCTGTGCGACTTATTTCACTTAGACTCGTCGTACCTAAATCCACTCATCGTGCTGCTACTAGCCTTATGACGTTGATTTCATGGCTGAGTGATATTCCATTGTACATAAGGACCACAACTTCTTTATCCATTTTTCTCTTTCCTAGGATATTTAAGGTGTAATGAAGTGGAGGTTCCTGTCAACGGAACAGAACTAAACTTTCGGGTGCCTGTGTCTTGCTCATTTTTAGTTTTCCCAATTTATACGCCCATGAGTGGAAGTGCCCTATGCTCTCCAAGCTGTGTTTTTTAGATGTTTCAGGACACACCGTACACTTCTCCAGAGTGGCTCTTGGCAATTTACATCCCGCCCATCAGCGTAGCAAGGCTCCCATTTCTCCATGGCCGGTCCTGCATTTCTGGTTTGGACACTTTTTTCCGCATGGCCCTTTTGCTCGCTGGGAAGCCAGACTTCTTTGAAGCGATGATTTGCCTTTCCAGGTGGCTTGGTTGGCCAAAAAGGGCGTATGCGTTTTTTCCTGAATATATTCAGGACAAAATGCATACGCCCTTTTTGGCCAAGGGCATCATTGTCCACGTTTTGCCGCTTTTCATGTGCTTTCAAGGCGATTCGAATCTACCTCCTGAAATCTGTTTCCTGCATTTCTGCCTTGCTTTCAAATCCTCTTCGTTGCCTTCCCTCAATATATTTGTGGACGAGAGTTATCATTTATAACTCTGCAGGTTTGTGAATTGCAGTGCCTCTGAGCTCCATTTTTCAACTCGCTTTTTTGGGAGCTGGCCGCATAAGTGCAGGATTGCTTCAGGCCCTCTTCTAGTTCTGGGGGGCAGGATGAGCCTGTGGTTAATTCTTCTTCCTGATGGGAAACTAGAGTGACCTGTGCCTGTCCCAACACCTAGAGCTAGTCTCTCATTGGTTCCCCCTCTTCCCGTTCATCCTCAGGACAAATTGCAACCTGTATGGAACAGGAGGTTAAAGGTGCTGAGTCTTCAAGGAGGGAGATGGCTAGTAAAGTGGCTGGAATGGCGAACCCGAGCACAAGGAGATGAGAAATGAGGTGCGTTTTAGAAACCTTTCCCGATCACACGGTGTACCATCTTCTGGATGTCTCATGCATGTTTTCAACGTAGGAAGATTCCTTTGAACCTGGAGATTTGGGACCTTTGGGATGGGTACCATGCAGTATTACTTTAAAGGGTCTGCGTTGGCTCACCCAACCTCACCAAACCTCTCAGCCCCAAGAGTGTCCACCCTTATGTCTCAATCAGCTGTGGGTCTTGATATGGTCAATCCAGGTTGCATCACAGCCCCTGAACGAATTTTGTAAGAATTTCTCTCTCTTTCACTGTCTTTGTTTCACGGATTTTAAAAATAATTTATTTCTATAATGGGTTTTCACTGCTTTTCACGGCTGTGTTTATGCCGCTTTATACCCCCTTGACTCACTTACAGAGAGATATCAATACATAGGTTTGAAGATTCTTACTAGTCAAATATATTCTTGTGCGGTGAATAGGGGGTGTTGAGTCCAGTTCACTGAGCAAGGAGTAGGTCTTGTCTATTACATATTGGGTTTATGGAACGGTATCGGAGCTAATTTGAAACCCTTGTTTTATGCATCACCCCACCTCACCTTTCCCATTCAGCAGCCATAGTGTGTTTTCTAAACGTTTGACTCTGTTTTATTTTGTAATTCAGTTCAAGTGAGCGGTTTTTATATTCCCTCTATAAGTGATATCTCATGATAAGTGTCTTTTTCTGTGTGACTTATTTCACTTAGAATCGTCGTACCTAAATCCACTCATCATGCTGCTACTAGCCTTATGTCGTTGATTTCATGGCTGAGTGATATTCCATTGTACATAAGGACCACAACTTCTTTATCCATTTTTCTCTTTCCTACGATATTTAAGGTGTAATGAAGTGGAGGTTCCTGTCAACAGAACAGACCTAAACTTTGGGGTGCCTGTGTCTTGCTGATTTTTAGTATTCCCAATTTATACGCCCATGAGTGGAAGTGCCCTATCCTCTCCAAACTGTGTTTTTTAGATGTTTCAGGACACACCGTACACTTCTCCATACTGGCCATTGGCAATTTACATCACGCCCATCAGCGTAGCAAGGCTCCCATTTCTCCATGGCCTGTCCTGCTTTTCTGGTTTGGACCCTTTTTTCCGCATGGCCCTTTTGCCCGATGGGAAGCGAGACTTCTTTGGAGCACTGATTTGGCTTTCCAGGTAGCATGGTTGGCCAAAAAGGGCGTATGCATTTTTTCCTGAATATATTCAGGAAAAAACGCATACGCCCTTTTTGGCCAAGGGCATCATTGTCCACGTTTGGCCGCTTTTCATGTGCTTTCAAGGCGATTCGAATCTACCTCCTGAAATCTGTTTCCTGCAATTCTGCCTTGCTTTCAAAGCCTCTTCGCTGCCTTCCCTCAATATATTTGTGGACGAGAGTTATCATTTATAACTCTGCAGGTTTGTGAATTGCCGTGCCCCTGAGCTCCATTTTTCAAGTCGCTTTCTTGGGAGCTGGCCGCAAAAGCGCAGGATTGCTTCAGGCCCTATTCTGGTTCCAGTGGGCAGGCTTAGCCTTGCTTAATTTTTCTTCCTGATGGGAAAATAGAGTCACCTGTGCCTGTCCCAACACCTAGAGCTAGTCTCTCATTGGTTCCCCCTCTTCCCGTTCATCCTCAGGACAAATTGCAACCTGTATGGAACAGGAGGTTAAAGGTGCTGATTCTCCAAGGAGGGAGATGGCTAGTAAAGCAGCTGGAATGGCGAACCCGAGCACAAGGAGATGAGAAATGAGGTGCGTTTTAGAAACCTTTCCCGATCACACGATGTACCAACTTCTGGGTTTCTCATGCACGTTTTCGACCTAGGAAGATGCCCTTGAACCTGGAGATTTGGGACCCATGGGATGGGTACCATGCAGTATTACTTTAAAGGGTCTGCGTTGGCTCACCCAACCTCACCAAACCTCTCAGCCCCATGAATGTCCACCCTTATGTCTCAATCAGCTGTGGGTCTAGATATGGTCAATCCAGGTTGCATCACAGCCCCTGAACGAATTTTGTAAGAATTTCTCTCTCTTTCACTGTCTTTGTTTCACGGGTTTTGAAAAGTAATTTATTTTTATAATGGGGTTTAGCTGCCTTTCACGGCTGTGTTTATGCCGCTTTACACCCCCTTGACTCACTTACAGAGAGATATCAATACATAGGTTTGAAGATTCTTACTAGTCAGATATATTCTTGTGCGGTGAATATGGGGTGTTGAGTCCAATTCACTGAGCAAGGAGTAGGTCTTGTCTATTACATATTGGGTTTATGGAACGGAATCGGAGCTAATTTGAAACCCTTGTTTTATGCATCACCCCACCTCACCTTTCCCGTTCAGCAGCCATAGTGTGTTTTCTAAACGTGTGACTCTGTTCTGTTTTGTAATTTAGTTCAAGTGTAGCGGTTTTTATATTGCCTCTATAAGTGATATCTTATGATAAGTGTCTTTTATGTGTGACTTATTTCACTTAGAATCGTCGTACCTAAATCCACTCATCGTGCTGCTACTAGCCTTATGACGTTGATTTCATGGCTGAGTGATATTCCATTGTACATGAGGGCCACAACTTCTTTATCCATTTTTCTCTTTCCTACGATATTTAAGGTGTAATGAAGTGGGGGTTCTTGTCAACAGAGCAGCCCTAAACTTTGGGGTGCCTGTGTCTTGCTGATTTTTAGTTTTCCCAATTTATAGGCCCATGAGTGGAAGTGCTCTATGATCTCAAGCTGTGTTTTTTAAATGTTTCAGGACACACCGTACACTTCTCCAGAGTGGCTGTTGGCAATTTACATCCCGCCCATCAGCATAGCAAGGCTCCCATTTCTCCATGGCCGGTCCTGCATTTCTGGTTTGGACACTTTTTTCCGCATGGCCCTTTTGCCCGCTGGGAACCGAGACTTCTTTGGAGCGCTGATGTGCCTTTCCAGTTGGCTTGGTTGGCCACAAAGGGCGTATGCGTTTTTTCCTGAATATATTCAGGAAAAAACGCATACGCCCTTTTTGGCCAAGGGCATCATTGTCCACATTTTGCCGCTTTTCATGTGCTTTCAAGGCGATTCGAATCTACCTCCTGAAATCTGTTTCCTGCAATTCTGCCTTGCTTTCAAAGCCTCTTCGTTGCCTTCCCTCAATATATTTGTGGACGAGAGTTATCATTTATAACTCTGCAGGTTTGTGAATTGCAGTGCCCCTGAGCTCCATTTTTCAACTCGCTTTTTTGGGAGCTGGCCGCATAAGTGCAGGATTGCTTCAGGCCCTCTTCTAGTTCTGGGGGGCAGGATGAGCCTGTGGTTAATTCTTCTTCCTGATGGGAAACTAGAGTGACCTGTGCCTGTCCCAACACCTAGAGCTAGTCTCTCATTGGTTCCCCCTCTTCCCGTTCATCCTCAGGACAAATTGCAACCTGTATGGAACAGGAGGTTAAAGGTGCTGATTCTCCAAGGAGGGAGAGGGCTAGTAAAGTGGCTGGAATGGCGAACCCGAGCACAAGGAAATGAGAAATGAGGTGCGTTTTAGAAACCTTTCCTGATCACACGGTGTACCATCTTCTGGGTTTCTCATGCATGTTTTCGAGGTAGGAAGATGCCCTTGAACCTGGAGATTTGGGACCCATGGGATGGGTACCATGCAGTATTACTTTAAAGTGTCTGCATTGGCTCACCCAACCTCACCAAACCTCTCAGCCCCAAGAGTGTCCACCCTTATGTCTCAATCATCTGTGGGTCTAGATATGGTCAATCCAGGTTGCATCACAGCCCCTGAACGAATTTTGGAAGAATTTCTGTCTCTGTCACTGTCTTTGTTTCACGGGTTTTGAAAAGAAATTGATTTTTATAATGGGGTTTATCTGCTTTTCACGGCTGTGTTTATGCCGTGTTACATTCCCTTGACTCACTTACAGAGAGATATCAATACATAGGTTTGAAGATTCTTACTAGTCAGATATATGCTTGTGTGGTGAATACGGGGTGTTGAGTCCAGTTCACTGAGCAAGGAGTAGGTCTTGTCTATTACGTATTGGGTTTATGGAACGGTATCGGAGCTATTTTGAAACCCTTGTTTTATGCATCACCCCACCTCACCTTTCCCGTTTAGCAACCATAGTGTGTTTTCTAAACGTGTGACTCTGTTCTGTTTTGTAATTCCCTTCAAGTGTAGCGGTTTTTACATTCCCTCTATAAGTGATATCTTATGATAAGTGTCTTTTTCTGTGCGACTTATTTCACTTAGACTCGTCGTACCTAAATCCACTCATCGTGCTGCTACTAGCCTTATGACGTTGATTTCATGGCTGAGTGATATTCCATTGTACATGAGGACCACAACTTCTTTATCCACTTTTCTCTTTCCTAGGATATTTAAGGTGTAATGAAGTGGGGGTTCTTGTCAACAGAGCAGCCCTAAACTTTGGGGTGCCTGTGTCTTGCTGATTTTTAGTTTTCCCAATTTATACCCCCATGAGTGGAAGTGCCCTATGCTCTCCAAGCTGTGTTTTTTAGATGTTTCAGGACACACCGTACACTTCTACAGAGTGGCTGTTGGCATTTTACATCCCGCCCATCAGCGAAGCAAGGCTCCCATTTCTCCATGGCCGGTCCTGCATTTCTGGTTTGGACACTTTTTTCCGCATGGCCCTTTTGCCCGCTGGGAAGCGAGACTTCTTTGGAGCGCTGATTTGCCTTTCCAGGTTGCTTGGTTGGCCAAAAAGGGCGTATGCGTTTTTTCCTGAATATATTCAGGAAAAAACGCATACGCCCTTTTTGGCCAAGGGCATCATTGTCCACGTTTTGCCGCTTTTCATGTGCTTTCACGGCGATTCGAATCTACCTCCTGAAATCTGTTTCCTGCAATTCTGCCTTGCTTTCAAATCCTCTTCGTTGCCTTCCCTCAATATATTTGTGGACGAGAGTTATCATTTATAACTCTGCAGGTTTGTGAATTGCAGTGCCCCTGAGCTCCATTTTACAACTCGCTTTTTTGGGAGCTGGCTGAAAAAGTGCAGGATTGCTTCAGGCCCTCTTCTGGTTCTGGGGGGCCGGCTGAGCTTGTGGTTAATTCTTCTTCCTGATGGGAAAATAGAGTGACCTGTGCCTGTCCCAACACCTAGAGCTAGTCTCTCATTGGTTCCCCCTCTTCCCGTTCATCCTCAGGACAAATTGCAACCTGTATGGAACAGGAGGTTAAAGGTGCTGATTCTCCAAGGAGGGAGATGGCTAGTAAAGCGGCTGGAATGGCGAACCCGAGCACAAGGAGATGAGAAATGAGGTGCGTTTTAGAATCCTTTCCCGACCACACGGTATACCATCTTCTGGGTATCTCATGCTCATTTTCGACGTAGGAAGATGCCCTTGAACCTGGAGATTTGGGACCCATGGTATGGGTACCGTGCAGTATTACTTTAAAGGGTCTGCGTTGGCTCACCCAACCTCACCGAACCTCTCAGCCCCAAGAGTGTCCACCCTTAAGTCTCAATCTGCTGTGTGTCTAGATATGGTCAATCCAGGTTGCATCACAGCCCCTGAACGAATTTTGTAAAAAATTTCTCTCTCTTTCACTGTCTTTGTTTCACGGGTTTTGAAAAGTAATTTATTTTTCTAATGGGGTGTAGCTGCTTTTCACGGCTGTGTTTATGCCGCTTTACACCCCCTTGACTCACTTACAGAGAGATATCCATATATAGGTTTGAAGATTCTTAGTTGTCAGATATATTCTTCTGCGGTGAATAGGGGGTGTTGAGTCCAGTTCACTGAGCAAGGAGTAGGTCTTGTCTATTACCTATTGGGTTTATGGAACGGAATCGGAGCTAATTTCAAACCCTCGTTTGATGCATCACCCCACCTCACCTTTCCCGTTAAGCAGCCATAGTGTGTTTTCTAAACGTGTGACTCTGTTCTGTTTTGTAATTCAGTTCAAGTGTAGCGGTTTTTACATTCCCTCTATAAGTGATATCTTATTATAAGTGTCTCTTTCTGTGTGACTTATTTCACTTAGACTCGTCGTACCTAAATCCACTCATCGTGCTGCTACTAGCCTTATGACGTTGATTTCATGGCTGAGTGATATTCCGTTGTACATGATGACTCCAACTTCTTTATCCATTTTTCTCTTTCCTAGGATATTTAAGGTGTAATGAAGTGGGGGTTCTTGTCAACAGAGCAGCCCTAAACTTTGGGGTGCCTGTGTCTTGCTGATTTTTAGTTTTCCCAATTTATACGCCCATGAGTGAAAGTGCCCTATGCTCTCCAAGCTGTGTTTTTTAGATGTTTCAGAACACACCGTACACTTCTCCAGAGTGGCTGTTGACATTTTACATCCCGCCCATCAGCGTAGCTACGCTCCCATTTCTCCATGGCCGGTCCTGCATTTCTGGTTTGGACAGTTTTTTCCGCATGGCCCTTTTGCCCGCTGGGAAGCGAGAGTTCTTTGGAGCGCTGATTTGCCTTTCCAGGTGGATTGGTTGGCCAAAAAGGGCGTATGCGTTTTTTCCTGAATATATTCAGGAAAAAACGCATACGCCCTTTTTGGCCAAGGGCATCATTGTCCACGTTTTGCCGCTTTTCATGTGCTTTCAAGGCGATTCGAATCTAACTCCTGAAATCTGTTTCCTGCAATTCTGCCTTGCTTTCAAAGCCTCTTCGTGCCTTCCCTCAATACATTTATGGACGAGAGGTATCATTTATAACTCTGCAGTTTTGTGAATTGCAGTGCCCCTAAGCTCCATTTTTCAACTCGCTTTTTTGGGAGCTGGCCGCATAAGTGCAGGATTGCTTCAGGCCCTCTTCTGCTTCTGGGAGGCAGGCTGAGCTTTTGGTTAATTCTTCTTCCTGATGGGAAAATAGAGTGACCTGTGCCTGTCCCAACAGCTAGAGCTAGTCTCTCGTTGGTTCCCCCTCTTCCCGTTCATACTCAGGACAAATTGCAACCTGTATGGAACAGGAGGTTAAAGGTGCTGAATCTGCAAGAAGGGAGATGGCTAGTAAAGCGGCTGGAATGGCGAACCCGAGCACAAGGAGATGAGAAATGAGGTGCGTTTTAGAATCCTTTCCCGACCACACGGTGTACCATCTTCTTGGTTTCTCTTGCTCGTTTCCGACGTAGGAAGATGCCCTTGAACCTGGAGATTTGGGACCCATGGGATGGGTACCATGCAGTGTTACTTTAAAGGGTCTGCGTTGGCTCACCCAACCTCACCAAACCTCTCAGCCCCAAGAGTGTCCACCCTTATGTCTCAATCAGCTGTGGGTCTAGATATGGTCAATCCAGGTTGCATCACAGCCCCTGAACGAATTTTGTAAGAATTTCTCTCTCTTTCACTGTCTTTGTTTCACGGGTTTTGAAAAGTAATTTATTTTTCTAATGGGGTGTAGCTGCTTTTCACGGCTGTGTTTATGCCGCTTTACACCCCCTTGACTCACTTACAGAGAGATATCCATATATAGGTTTGAAGATTCTTACTTGTCAGATATATTCTTGTGCGGTGAATAGGGGGTGTTGAGTCCAGGTCACTGAGCAAGGAGTAGGTCTTTTCTATTACCTATTGGGTTTATGAAACGGAATCGGAGCTAATTTGAAACCCTTGTTTTATGCATCACCCCACCTCACCTTTCCCGTTCAGCAGCCATAGTGTGTTTTCTAAACGTGTGACTCTGTTCTGTTTTGTAATTCAGTTCAAGTGTAGCGGTTTTTACATTCCCTCTATAAGTGATATCTTATGATAAGTGTCTTTTTCTGTGTGACTTATTTCACTTAGAATCGTCGTACCTAAATCCACTCATCGTGCTGCTACTAGCCTTATGACGTTGATTTCATGGCTGAGTGATATTCCATTGTACATGCGGACCCCAACTTCTTTATCCATTTTTCTCTTTCCTAGGATATTTAAGGTGTAATGAAGTGGGGGTTCTTGTCAACAGAGCAGCCCTAAACTTTGGGGTGCCTGTGTCTTGCTGATTTTTAGTTTTCCCACTTTATAGGCCCATGAGTGGAAGTGCTCTATGATCTCCAAGCTGTGTTTTTTAAATGTTTCAGGACACACCGTACACTTCTCCAGAGTGGCTGTTGGCAATTTACATCCCGCCCATCAGCATAGCAAGGCTCCCATTTCTCCATGGCCGGTCCTGCATTTCTGGTTTGGACACTTTTTTCCGCATGGCCCTTTTGCCCGCTGGGAACCGAGACTTCTTTGGAGCGCTGATGTGCCTTTCCAGGTGGCTTGGTTGGCCACAAAGTGCGTATGCGTTTTTTCCTGAATATATTCAGGAAAAAACGCATACGCCCTTTTTGGCCAAGGGCATCATTGTCCACATTTTGCCGCTTTTCATGTGCTTTCAAGGCGATTCGAATCTACCTCCTGAAATCTGTTTCCTGCAATTCTGCCTTGCTTTCAAAGCCTCTTCGTTGCCTTCCCTCAATATATTTGTGGACGAGAGTTATCATTTATAACTCTGCAGGTTTGTGAATTGCAGTGCCCCTGAGCTCCATTTTTCAACTCGCTTTTTTGGGAGCTGGCCGCATAAGTGCAGGATTGCTTCAGGCCCTCTTCTAGTTCTGGGGGGCAGGATGAGCCTGTGGTTAATTCTTCTTCCTGATGGGAAACTAGAGTGACCTGTGCCTGTCCCAACACCTAGAGCTAGTCTCTCATTGGTTCCCCCTCTTCCCGTTCATCCTCAGGACAAATTGCAACCTGTATGGAACAGGAGGTTAAAGGTGCTGAGTCTTCAAGGAGGGAGATGGCTAGTAAAGTGGCTGGAATGGCGAACCCGAGCACAAGGAGATGAGAAATGAGGTGCGTTTTAGAAACCTTTCCCGATCACACGGTGTACCATCTTCTGGATGTCTCATGCATGTTTTCAACGTAGGAAGATTCCTTTGAACCTGGAGATTTGGGACCTTTGGGATGGGTACCATGCAGTATTACTTTAAAGGGTCTGCGTTGGCTCACCCAACCTCACCAAACCTCTCAGCCCCAAGAGTGTCCACCCTTATGTCTCAATCAGCTGTGGGTCTTGATATGGTCAATCCAGGTTGCATCACAGCCCCTGAACGAATTTTGTAAGAATTTCTCTCTCTTTCACTGTCTTTGTTTCACGGATTTTAAAAATAATTTATTTCTATAATGGGTTTTCACTGCTTTTCACGGCTGTGTTTATGCCGCTTTATACCCCCTTGACTCACTTACAGAGAGATATCAATACATAGGTTTGAAGATTCTTACTAGTCAAATATATTCTTGTGCGGTGAATAGGGGGTGTTGAGTCCAGTTCACTGAGCAAGGAGTAGGTCTTGTCTATTACATATTGGGTTTATGAAACGGTATCGGAGCTAATTTGAAACCCTTGTTTTATGCATCACCCCACCTCACCTTTCCCATTCAGCAGCCATAGTGTGTTTTCTAAACGTTTGACTCTGTTTTATTTTGTAATTCAGTTCAAGTGAGCGGTTTTTATATTCCCTCTATAAGTGATATCTCATGATAAGTGTCTTTTTCTGTGTGACTTATTTCACTTAGAATCGTCGTACCTAAATCCACTCATCATGCTGCTACTAGCCTTATGTCGTTGATTTCATGGCTGAGTGATATTCCATTGTACATAAGGACCACAACTTCTTTATCCATTTTTCTCTTTCCTACGATATTTAAGGTGTAATGAAGTGGAGGTTCCTGTCAACAGAACAGACCTAAACTTTGGGGTGCCTGTGTCTTGCTGATTTTTAGTATTCCCAATTTATACGCCCATGAGTGGAAGTGCCCTATCCTCTCCAAACTGTGTTTTTTAGATGTTTCAGGACACACCGTACACTTCTCCATACTGGCCATTGGCAATTTACATCACGCCCATCAGCGTAGCAAGGCTCCCATTTCTCCATGGCCTGTCCTGCTTTTCTGGTTTGGACCCTTTTTTCCGCATGGCCCTTTTGCCCGATGGGAAGCGAGACTTCTTTGGAGCACTGATTTGGCTTTCCAGGTAGCATGGTTGGCCAAAAAGGGCGTATGCATTTTTTCCTGAATATATTCAGGAAAAAACGCATACGCCCTTTTTGGCCAAGGGCATCATTGTCCACGTTTGGCCGCTTTTCATGTGCTTTCAAGGCGATTCGAATCTACCTCCTGAAATCTGTTTCCTGCAATTCTGCCTTGCTTTCAAAGCCTCTTCGTTGCCTTCCCTCAATATATTTGTGGACGAGAGTTATCATTTATAACTCTGCAGGTTTGTGAATTGCCGTGCCCCTGAGCTCCATTTTTCAAGTCGCTTTCTTGGGAGCTGGCCGCAAAAGCGCAGGATTGCTTCAGGCCCTATTCTGGTTCCAGTGGGCAGGCTTAGCCTTGCTTAATTTTTCTTCCTGATGGGAAAATAGAGTCACCTGTGCCTGTCCCAACACCTAGAGCTAGTCTCTCATTGGTTCCCCCTCTTCCCGTTCATCCTCAGGACAAATTGCAACCTGTATGGAACAGGAGGTTAAAGGTGCTGATTCTCCAAGGAGGGAGATGGCTAGTAAAGCAGCTGGAATGGCGAACCCGAGCACAAGGAGATGAGAAATGAGGTGCGTTTTAGAAACCTTTCCCGATCACACGATGTACCAACTTCTGGGTTTCTCATGCACGTTTTCGACCTAGGAAGATGCCCTTGAACCTGGAGATTTGGGACCCATGGGATGGGTACCATGCAGTATTACTTTAAAGGGTCTGCGTTGGCTCACCCAACCTCACCAAACCTCTCAGCCCCATGAATGTCCACCCTTATGTCTCAATCAGCTGTGGGTCTAGATATGGTCAATCCAGGTTGCATCACAGCCCCTGAACGAATTTTGTAAGAATTTCTCTCTCTTTCACTGTCTTTGTTTCACGGGTTTTGAAAAGTAATTTATTTTTATAATGGGGTTTAGCTGCCTTTCACGGCTGTGTTTATGCCGCTTTACACCCCCTTGACTCACTTACAGAGAGATATCAATACATAGGTTTGAAGATTCTTACTAGTCAGATATATTCTTGTGCGGTGAATATGGGGTGTTGAGTCCAATTCACTGAGCAAGGAGTAGGTCTTGTCTATTACATATTGGGTTTATGGAACGGAATCGGAGCTAATTTGAAACCCTTGTTTATGCATCACCCCACCTCACCTTTCCCGTTCAGCAGCCATAGTGTGTTTTCTAAACGTGTGACTCTGTTCTGTTTTGTAATTTAGTTCAAGTGTAGCGGTTTTTATATTGCCTCTATAAGTGATATCTTATGATAAGTGTCTTTTATGTGTGACTTATTTCACTTAGAATCGTCGTACCTAAATCCACTCATCGTGCTGCTACTAGCCTTATGACGTTGATTTCATGGCTGAGTGATATTCCATTGTACATGAGGGCCACAACTTCTTTATCCATTTTTCTCTTTCCTAGGATATTTAAGGTGTAATGAAGTGGGGGTTCTTGTCAACAGAGCAGCCCTAAACTTTGGGGTGCCTGTGTCTTGCTGATTTTTAGTTTTCCCAATTTATAGGCCCATGAGTGGAAGTGCTCTATGATCTCAAGCTGTGTTTTTAAATGTTTCAGGACACACCGTACACTTCTCCAGAGTGGCTGTTGGCAATTTACATCCCGCCCATCAGCATAGCAAGGCTCCCATTTCTCCATGGCCGGTCCTGCATTTCTGGTTTGGACACTTTTTTCCGCAATGGCCCTTTTGCCCGCTGGGAACCGAGACTTCTTTGGAGCGCTGATGTGCCTTTCCAGTTGGCTTGGTTGGCCACAAAGGGCGTATGCGTTTTTTCCTGAATATATTCAGGAAAAAACGCATACGCCCTTTTTGGCCAAGGGCATCATTGTCCACATTTTGCTGCTTTTCATGTGCTTTCAAGGCGATTCGAATCTACCTCCTGAAATCTGTTTCCTGCAATTCTGCCTTGCTTTCAAAGCCTCTTCGTTGCCTTCCCTCAATATATTTGTGGACGAGAGTTATCATTTATAACTCTGCAGGTTTGTGAATTGCAGTGCCCCTGAGCTCCATTTTTCAACTCGCTTTTTTGGGAGCTGGCCGCATAAGTGCAGGATTGCTTCAGGCCCTCTTCTAGTTCTGGGGGGCAGGATGAGCCTGTGGTTAATTCTTCTTCCTGATGGGAAACTAGAGTGACCTGTGCCTGTCCCAACACCTAGAGCTAGTCTCTCATTGGTTCCCCCTCTTCCCGTTCATCCTCAGGACAAATTGCAACCTGTATGGAACAGGAGGTTAAAGGTGCTGATTCTCCAAGGAGGGAGAGGGCTAGTAAAGTGGCTGGAATGGCGAACCCGAGCACAAGGAAATGAGAAATGAGGTGCGTTTTAGAAACCTTTCCTGATCAAACGGTGTACCATCTTCTGGGTTTCTCATGCATGTTTTCGAGGTAGGAAGATGCCCTTGAACCTGGAGATTTGGGACCCATGGGATGGGTACCATGCAGTATTACTTTAAAGTGTCTGCATTGGCTCACCCAACCTCACCAAACCTCTCAGCCCCAAGAGTGTCCACCCTTATGTCTCAATCATCTGTGGGTCTAGATATGGTCAATCCAGGTTGCATCACAGCCCCTGAACGAATTTTGGAAGAATTTCTGTCTCTGTCACTGTCTTTGTTTCACGGGTTTTGAAAAGAAATTGATTTTTATAATGGGGTTTATCTGCTTTTCACGGCTGTGTTTATGCCGTGTTACATTCCCTTGACTCACTTACAGAGAGATATCAATACATAGGTTTGAAGATTCTTACTAGTCAGATATATGCTTGTGTGGTGAATACGGGGTGTTGAGTCCAGTTCACTGAGCAAGGAGTAGGTCTTGTCTATTACGTATTGGGTTTATGGAACGGTATCGGAGCTATTTTGAAACCCTTGTTTTATGCATCACCCCACCTCACCTTTCCCGTTTAGCAACCATAGTGTGTTTTCTAAACGTGTGACTCTGTTCTGTTTTGTAATTCCCTTCAAGTGTAGCGGTTTTTACATTCCCTCTATAAGTGATATCTTATGATAAGTGTCTTTTTCTGTGCGACTTATTTCACTTAGACTCGTCGTACCTAAATCCACTCATCGTGCTGCTACTAGCCTTATGACGTTGATTTCATGGCTGAGTGATATTCCATTGTACATGAGGACCACAACTTCTTTATCCACTTTTCTCTTTCCTAGGATATTTAGGTGTAATGAAGTGGGGGTTCTTGTCAACAGAGCAGCCCTAAACTTTGGGGTGCCTGTGTCTTGCTGATTTTTAGTTTTCCCAATTTATACCCCCATGAGTGGAAGTGCCCTATGCTCTCCAAGCTGTGTTTTTTAGATGTTTCAGGACACACCGTACACTTCTACAGAGTGGCTGTTGGCATTTTACATCCCGCCCATCAGCGAAGCAAGGCTCCCATTTCTCCATGGCCGTCCTGCATTTCTGGTTTGGACACTTTTTTCCGCATGGCCCTTTTGCCCGCTGGGATGCGAGACTTCTTTGGAGCGCTGATTTGCCTTTCCAGGTTGCTTGGTTGGCCAAAAAGGGCGTATGCGTTTTTTCCTGAATATATTCAGGAAAAAACGCATACGCCCTTTTTGGCCAAGGGCATCATTGTCCACGTTTTGCCGCTTTTCATGTGCTTTCACGGCGATTCGAATCTACCTCCTGAAATCTGTTTCCTGCAATTCTGCCTTGCTTTCAAATCCTCTTCGTTGCCTTCCCTCAATATATTTGTGGACGAGAGTTATCATTTATAACTCTGCAGGTTTGTGAATTGCAGTGCCCCTGAGCTCCATTTTACAACTCGCTTTTTTGGGAGCTGGCTGAAAAAGTGCAGGATTGCTTCAGGCCCTCTTCTGGTTCTGGGGGGCCGGCTGAGCTTGTGGTTAATTCTTCTTCCTGATGGGAAAATAGAGTGACCTGTGCCTGTCCCAACACCTAGAGCTAGTCTCTCATTGGTTCCCCCTCTTCCCGTTCATCCTCAGGACAAATTGCAACCTGTATGGAACAGGAGGTTAAAGGTGCTGATTCTCCAAGGAGGGAGATGGCTAGTAAAGCGGCTGGAATGGCGAACCCGAGCACAAGGAGATGAGAAATGAGGTGCGTTTTAGAATCCTTTCCCGACCACACGGTATACCATCTTCTGGGTATCTCATGCTCATTTTCGACGTAGGAAGATGCCCTTGAACCTGGAGATTTGGGACCCATGGTATGGGTACCGTGCAGTATTACTTTAAAGGGTCTGCGTTGGCTCACCCAACCTCACCGAACCTCTCAGCCCCAAGAGTGTCCACCCTTAAGTCTCAATCTGCTGTGTGTCTAGATATGGTCAATCCAGGTTGCATCACAGCCCCTGAACGAATTTTGTAAAAAATTTCTCTCTCTTTCACTGTCTTTGTTTCACGGGTTTTGAAAAGTAATTTATTTTTCTAATGGGGGTGTAGCTGCTTTTCACGGCTGTGTTTATACCGCTTTACACCCCCTTGACTCACTTACAGAGAGATATCCATATATAGGTTTGAAGATTCTTAGTTGTCAGATATATTCTTCTGCGGTGAATAGGGGGTGTTGAGTCCAGTTCACTGAGCAAGGAGTAGGTCTTGTCTATTACCTATTGGGTTTATGGAACGGAATCGGAGCTAATTTCAAACCCTCGTTTGATGCATCACCCCACCTCACCTTTCCCGTTAAGCAGCCATAGTGTGTTTTCTAAACGTGTGACTCTGTTCTGTTTGTAATTCAGTTCAAGTGTAGCGGTTTTTACATTCCCTCTATAAGTGATATCTTATTATAAGTGTCTCTTTCTGTGGTGACTTATTTCACTTAGACTCGTCGTACCTAAATCCACTCATCGTGCTGCTACTAGCCTTATGACGTTGATTTCATGGCTGAGTGATATTCCGTTGTACATGATGACTCCAACTTCTTTATCCATTTTTCTCTTTCCTAGGATATTTAAGGTGTAATGAAGTGGGGGTTCTTGTCAACAGAGCAGCCCTAAACTTTGGGGTGTCTGTGTCTGCTGATTTTTAGTTTTCCCAATTTATACCCCCATGAGTGGAAGTGCCCTATGCTCTCCAAGCTGTGTTTTTTAGATGTTTCAGGACACACCGTACACTTCTCCAGAGTGGCTGTTGACATTTTACATCCCGCCCATCAGCGTAGCTACGCTCCCATTTCTCCATGGCCGGTCCTGCATTTCTGGTTTGGACAGTTTTTTCCGCATGGCCCTTTTGCCCGCTGGGAAGCGAGAGTTCTTTGGAGCGCTGATTTGCCTTTCCAGGTGGATTGGTTGGCCAAAAAGGGCGTATGCGTTTTTTCCTGAATATATTCAGGAAAAAACGCATACGCCCTTTTTGGCCAAGGGGCATCATTGTCCACGTTTTGCCGCTTTTCATGTGCTTTCAAGGCGATTCGAATCTAACTCCTGAAATCTGTTTCCTGCAATTCTGCCTTACTTTCAAATCCTCTTCGTGCCTTCCCTCAATACATTTATGGACGAGAGTTATCATTTATAACTCTGCAGTTTTGTGAATTGCAGTGCCCCTAAGCTCCATTTTTCAA
This sequence comes from Balaenoptera acutorostrata, assembly GCF_949987535.1. Classification (NCBI taxonomy): domain Eukaryota; kingdom Metazoa; phylum Chordata; class Mammalia; order Artiodactyla; family Balaenopteridae; genus Balaenoptera; species Balaenoptera acutorostrata. The sequence continues at coordinate 184,852 of NW_026645601.1, forward strand.
CTCGCTTTTTTGGGAGCTGGCCGCATAAGTGCAGGATTGCTTCAGGCCCTCTTCTGCTTCTGGGAGGCAGGCTGAGCTTTTGGTTAATTCTTCTTCCTGATGGGAAAATAGAGTGACCTGTGCCTGTCCCAACAGCTAGAGCTAGTCTCTCGTTGGTTCCCCCTCTTCCCGTTCATACTCAGGACAAATTGCAACCTGTATGGAACAGGAGGTTAAAGGTGCTGAATCTGCAGAAGGGAGATGGCTAGTAAAGCGGCTGGAATGGCGAACCCGAGCACAAGGAGATGAGAAATGAGGTGCGTTTTAGAATCCTTTCCCGACCACACGGTGTACCATCTTCTTGGTTTCTCTTGCTCGTTTCCGACGTAGGAAGATGCCCTTGAACCTGGAGATTTGGGACCCATGGGATGGGTACCATGCAGTGTTACTTTAAAGGGTCTGCGTTGGCTCACCCAACCTCACCAAACCTCTCAGCCCCAAGAGTGTCCACCCTTATGTCTCAATCAGCTGTGGGTCTAGATATGGTCAATCCAGGTTGCATCACAGCCCCTGAACGAATTTTGTAAGAATTTCTCTCTCTTTCACTGTCTTTGTTTCACGGGTTTTGAAAAGTAATTTATTTTTCTAATGGGGTGTAGCTGCTTTTCACGGCTGTGTTTATGCCGCTTTACACCCCCTTGACTCACTTACAGAGAGATATCCATATATAGGTTTGAAGATTCTTACTTGTCAGATATATTCTTGTGCGGTGAATAGGGGGTGTTGAGTCCAGGTCACTGAGCAAGGAGTAGGTCTTTTCTATTACCTATTGGGTTTATGAAACGGAATCGGAGCTAATTTGAAACCCTTGTTTTATGCATCACCCCACCTCACCTTTCCCGTTCAGCAGCCATAGTGTGTTTTCTAAACGTGTGACTCTGTTCTGTTTTGTAATTCAGTTCAAGTGTAGCGGTTTTTACATTCCCTCTATAAGTGATATCTTATGATAAGTGTCTTTTTCTGTGTGACTTATTTCACTTAGAATCGTCGTACCTAAATCCACTCATCGTGCTGCTACTAGCCTTATGACGTTGATTTCATGGCTGAGTGATATTCCATTGTACATGCGGACCCCAACTTCTTTATCCATTTTTCTCTTTCCTAGGATATTTAAGGTGTAATGAAGTGGGGGTTCTTGTCAACAGAGCAGCCCTAAACTTTGGGGTGCCTGTGTCTTGCTGATTTTTAGTTTTCCCACTTTATAGGCCCATGAGTGGAAGTGCTCTATGATCTCCAAGCTGTGTTTTTTAAATGTTTCAGGACACACCGTACACTTCTCCAGAGTGGCTGTTGGCAATTTACATCCCGCCCATCAGCATAGCAAGGCTCCCATTTCTCCATGGCCGGTCCTGCATTTCTGGTTTGGACACTTTTTTCCGCATGGCCCTTTTGCCCGCTGGGAACCGAGACTTCTTTGGAGCGCTGATGTGCCTTTCCAGGTGGCTTGGTTGGCCACAAAGGGCGTATGCGTTTTTTCCTGAATATATTCAGGAAAAAACGCATACGCCCTTTTTGGCCAAGGGCATCATTGTCCACATTTTGCCGCTTTTCATGTGCTTTCAAGGCGATTCGAATCTACCTCCTGAAATCTGTTTCCTGCAATTCTGCCTTGCTTTCAAAGCCTCTTCGTTGCCTTCCCTCAATATATTTGTGGACGAGAGTTATCATTTATAACTCTGCAGGTTTGTGAATTGCAGTGCCCCTGAGCTCCATTTTTCAACTCGCTTTTTTGGGAGCTGGCCGCATAAGTGCAGGATTGCTTCAGGCCCTCTTCTAGTTCTGGGGGGCAGGATGAGCCTGTGGTTAATTCTTCTTCCTGATGGGAAACTAGAGTGACCTGTGCCTGTCCCAACACCTAGAGCTAGTCTCTCATTGGTTCCCCCTCTTCCCGTTCATCCTCAGGACAAATTGCAACCTGTATGGAACAGGAGGTTAAAGGTGCTGAATCTGCAAGAAGGGAGATGGCTAGTAAAGCAGCTGGAATGGCGAACCCGAGCACAAGGAGATGAGAAATGAGGTGCGTTTTAGAAACCTTTCCCGATCACACGGTGTACCATCTTCTGGGTTTCTCATGCACGTTTTCGACGTAGGAAGATGCCCTTGAACCTGGAGATTTGGGACCCATGGGATGGGTACCATGCAGTATTACAATGAAAGGGTCTGCGTTGGCTCACCCAACCTCACCAAACCTCTCAGCCCCAAGAGTGTCCACCCTTATGTCTCAATCAGCTGTGGGTCTAGATATGGTCAATCCAGGTTGCATCACAGCCCCTGAACGAATTTTGTAAGAATTTCTCTCTCTTTCACTGTCTTTGTTTCACGGGTTTTGAAAAGTAATTTATTTTTATAATGGGGTTTAGCTGCCTTTCACGGCTGTGTTTAGGCCGCTTTACACCCCATTGACTCACATGCAGAGAGATATCAATACATAGGTTTGAAGATTCTTACTAGTCAGATATATTCTTGTGCTGTGAATAGGGGGTGTTGAGTCCAGTTCACTGAGCAAGGAGTAGGTCTTGTCTATTACATATTGGGTTTATGGAACGGTATCTGAGCTAATTTGAAACCCTTGTTTTATGCATCACCCCACCTCACCTTTCCCGTTCAGCAGCCATAGTGTGTTTTCTAAACGTGTGACTCTCTTCTGTTTTGTAATTTAGTTCAAGTGTAGCGGTTTTTACATTCCCTCTATAAGTGATATCTTATGATAAGTGTCTTTTTCTGTGTGACGTATTTCACTTAGAATCGTCGTACCTAAATCCACTCATCGTGCTGCTACTAGCCTTATGATGTTGATTTCATGGCTGAGTGATATTCCAGTGTACATGAGGACCCCAACTTCTTTATCCATTTTTCTCTTTCCTAGGATATTTAAGGTGTAATGAAGTGGGGGTTCTTGTCAACAGAGCAGCCCTAAACTTTGGGGTGCCTGTGTCTTGCTGATTTTTAGTTTTCCCAATTTATACACCCATGAGTGGAAATGCCCTATGCTCTCTAAGCTGTGTATTTTAGATGTTTCAGGACACACCGTACACTTCTCCAGAGTGGCTCTTGGCAATTTACATCCCGCCCATCAGCGGAGAAAGGCTCCCATTTCTCCATGACCGGTCCTGCATTTCTGGTTTTGAAACTTTTTTCTGCATGGCCCTTTTGCCCGATGGGAAGCGAGATTTCTTTGGAGTGCTGATTTGCCTTTCCATGTGGCTTGGTTGGCCAAAAAGGGCGTATGCGTTTTTTCCTGAATATATTCAGGAAAAAACGCATACGCCCTTTTTGGCCAAGGGCATCATTGTCCACGTTTTGCCGCTTTTCATGTGCTTTCAAGGCGATTCGAATCTACCTCCTGAAATCTGTTTCCTGCATTTCTGCCTTGCTTTCAAATCCTCTTCGTTGCCTTCCCTCAATATATTTGTGGACGAGTGTTATCATTTATAACTCTGCAGGTTTGTGAATTGCAGTGCCCCTGAGCTCCATTTTTCCAGTCGCTTTCTTGGGAGCTGGCCGCAAAAGCGCCGGATTGCTTCAGGCCGTATTCTGGTTCCAGGGGGCAGGCTTAGCCTGTGGTTAATTTTTCTTCCTGATGGGAAAATAGAGTCACCTGTGCCTGTCCGAACACCTAGAGCTAGTCTCTCATTGGTTCCCCCTCTTCCCTTTCATCCGCAGGACAAATTGCAACCTGTACGGAACAGGAGGTTAAAGGTGCTGATTCTCCAAGGAGGGAGATGGCTAATAAAGCGGCTGGAATGGCGAACCCGAGCACAAGGAGATGAGAAATGAGGTGCGTTTTAGGAAACTTTCCCGATCAAATGGTGTACCATCTTCTGGGTTTCTCATGCCTGTTTTTGACGTAGGAAGATGCCCTTGAACCTGGAGATTTGGGAACATTGGGATGGGTACCATGCATTATTATTTTAAAGGGTCTGCGTTGGCTCAGCCAACCTCACCAAACCTCTCAGCCGCAAGAGTGTCCACCGTTATGACTCAATCACCTGTGGATCTAGATATGGTCAATCCAGGTTGCATCACAACCCCTGAACGAATTTTGTAAGAATTTCTCTCTCTTTCACTGTCTTTGTTTCACGGGTTTTTAAAAGTAATTTATTTTTATAATGGGGTTTCACTGCTTTTCACGGCTGTGTTTATGCTGCTATACACCCCCTTGACTCACTTACAGAGAGATATCAATACATAGGTTTGAAGATTCTTACTAGTCAGATATATTCTTGTGCGGTGAATAGGGGGTGTTGAGTCCAGTTCACTGAGCAAGGAGTAGGTCTTGTCTATTACATATTGGGTTTATGGAACGGTATTTGAGCTAATTTGAAACCCTTGTTTTATTCATCACCCCACGTCACCTTTCCCGTTCAGCAGCCATAGTGTGTTTTCTAAACGTGTGACTCTGTTCTGTTTTGTAAGTAATTTCAAGTGTAGCGGTTTTTACATTCCCTCTATAAGTGATATCTTATGATAAGTGTCTTTTTCTGTGTGACGTATTTCACTTAGAATCGTCGTACCTAAATCCACTCATCGTGCTGCTACTAGCCTTATGATGTTGATTTCATGGCTGAGTGATATTCCATTGTACATGAGGACCCCAACTTCTTTATCCATTTTTCGCTTTCCTAGGATGTTTAAGGTGTAATGAAGTGGGGGTTCTTGTCAACAGAGCAGCCCTAAACTTTGGGGTGCCTGTGTCTTGCTGATTTTTAGTTTTCCCAATTTATACACCCACGAGTGGAAATGCCCTATGCTCTCTAAGCTGTGTATTTTAGATGTTTCAGGACACACCGTACACTTCTCCAGAGTGGCTCTTGGCAATTTACATCCCGCCCATCAGCGGAGAAAGGCTCCCATTTCTCCATGACCGGTCCTGCATTTCTGGTTTTGAAACTTTTTTCTGCATGGCCCTTTTGCCCGATGGGAAGCGAGATTTCTTTGGAGTGCTGATTTGCCTTTCCATGTGGCTTGGTTGGCCAAAAACGGCGTATGTGTTTTTTCCTGAATATATTCAGGAAAAAACGCATACGCCCTTTTTGGCCAAGGGCATCATTGTCCACGTTTTGCCGCTTTTCATGTGCTTTCAAGGCGATTCGAATCTACCTCCTGAAAGCTGTTTCCTGCATTTCTGCCTTGCTTTCAAATACTCTTCGTTGCCTTCCCTCAATATATTTGTGGACGAGTGTTATCATTTATAACTCTGCAGGTTTGTGAATTGCAGTGCCCCTGAGCTCCATTTTTCAAGTCGCTTTCTTGGGAGCTGGCCGCAAAAGCTCAAGATTGCTTCAGGCCCTATTCTGGTTCCAGTGGGCAGGCTTAGCCTTGGTTAATTTTTCTTCCTGATGGGAAAATAGAGTGACCTGGGCCTGTCCCAACCCCCAGAGCTAGTTTCTCATTGGTTCCCCCTCTTCCCGTTCATCCTCAGGACAAATTGCAACCTGTACGGAACAGGAGGTTAAAGGTGCTAATTCTCCAAGGAGGGAGATGGCTAGTAAAGCGGCTGGAATGGCGAACCCGAGCACAAGTAGATGAGAAATGAGGTGCGTTTTAGAAACCTTTCCCGATCACACGGTGTACCATCTTCTGGGTTTCTCATGCACGTTTTCGATGTAGGAAGATGCCCTTGAACCTGGAGATTTGGGACCCATGGGATGGGTACCATGCAGTATTACTTTGAAGTGTCTGCGTTGGATCACCCAACCTCACCAAACCTCTCAGCCCCATGAGTGTCCACCCTTATGTCTCAATCAGCTGTGGGTCTAGATATGGTCAATCCAGGTTGCATCACAGCCCCTGAACGAATTTTGTAAGAATTTCTCTCTCTTTCACTGTCTTTGTTTCACGGGTTTTGAAAAGTAATTTATTTTTATAATGGGGTTTAGCTGCCTTTCACGGCTGTGTGTATGCCGCTTTACACCCCCTGACTCACTTACAGAGAGATATCAATACATAGGTTTGAAGATTCTTACTAGTCAGATATATTCTTGTGCGGTGAATAGGGCGTGTTGAGTCCAGTTCACTGAGCAAGGAGTAGGTCTTGTCTATTACATATTGGGTTCATGGAACGGTATCGGAGCTAATTTGAAACCCTTGTTTTATGCATCACCCCACCTCACCTTTCCCGTTCAGCAGCCATAGTGTGTTTTCTAAACGTGTGACTCTGTTCTGTTTTGTAATTCAGTTCAAGTGTAGCGGTTTTTATATTGCCTCTATAAGTGATATCTTATGATAAGTGTCTTTTATGTGTGACTTATTTCACTTAGAATCGTCGTACCTAAATCCACTCATCGTGCTGCTACTAGCCGTATGACGTTGATCTCATGGCTGAGTGATATTCCATTGTACATGAGGGCCACAACTTCTTTATCCATTCTTCTCTTTCCTAGGATATTTAAGGTGTAATGTAGTGGGGGTTCTTGTCAACAGAGCAGCCCTAATCCTTGGGGTGCCTGTGTCTTTTTGATTTTTAGTTTTCCCAATTTGTACTTCCATGAGTGGAAGTGCCCTATTCTCTCTAGCTCTGTTTTTTAGATGTTTTAGGAAACACCATACCCTTCTCCAGACTCGCCATTGGCAATTTACATCCCGCCCATCAGTGTAACAAGGCTCCCTTTCCTACTTGGCCTCTCCTGCATTTCTTGTTTTTACACTTTTTTAGGAAGTTCCTTTTGACCGATGGGAAGTGAGACCTCTTTGTAGTGCTGATTTGCATTTCCGGCTTGCTTGGTTGGCCAAAAAGGGCCTATGCGTTTTTTTCTGAATTTATTCAGGAAAAAACGCATGCGCCCTTTTTGGCCAAGTGCATCCTTGTCGACGTTTGGCCGCTTTTCATGTGCTTTAGTGGCGATTCAAATCTAACTCCTGAAATTTGTTTCCTGCAATTCTGCCTTGCTTTCAAAGCCTCTTCGTTGCCTTCCCTCAATATAGTTTTGGACGATAGTTTTAATTTAAAACTCTGCAGGTTTGTGAATTGCAGTGCCCCTGAGCTCCATTTTTCAACTCGCTTTTTGGGAGCTTCCAGCAGAGCCACTGGTTTGCTTCTGGCCCTGCTCTGGTTCTCAGTGGCAGGCTAAACCTTTGCTTAATTCTTCTTCCTGATTGGAAATTAGAGTGACATGTGCCTGTCCGAGCATCTAGGGCTTGGCTCTCCTTGTTTCTCCTCCTTTCTCTTCTTCCTTTGGACAAATTCCAAATTCTGTGCAACTGGATGTTGAAGGTGCTGACATCCTCAAGTGGGGAGATTTTAAGGAAAAAGGCTGGAGGGGTGAATCCAACAACCAGGAAATTAGGAGTTTTGGTTCCTTTTCCAAAATCTTCCTGATCCAACCGTGTTCCATCTTCTGGGTGTCACAGGCATGTTTTAGCTGTAGGAAAGGTCCCGTGTATGTAAGGAGAACACCAGGGATTTTTCCAAATCAGTGTCTCCCCAAGCTCCAATCTGGGGAATTTTTAAGCTACTGGTACATGTGTGTTCATTAAGGGACTTGGGCTGTAGGCAGAGTCCGAACTTTAGATGATTGAAGTCTTCAGGTTCAGAAACGCTCACCATCGGCCTCCTTTAGTTTCCATTTTATCTGTAGTTGATAGATGATGTCGATATAGATATCTATTGTTTTTCAGATTATTTCCCCTTAGGGGTCATTAAAAAATATTGAGTATAGTTCCCTGTGCTATACAGTAGATCCTTGTTGATGATATATTTTATACATAGCAGTGTGTATATGTTAATCCGAAACTGTTAATTTATCCCTCCTCCCACCTTTCCCCTTTGGTAATAAAAAAATATAAGATTTTATACTTCTCAGAAATCTAGGAGCTGAAAGAGAGGTATCATTTTCAATGGAAAATCATTCAAAACAAGGTTGAAACTTCAACCAAGATTATTAGATGTACATCCTTGGAAAGAAATCACTGCATTTCACTACTGTTGACCTGACAAATAAGACAAACCCCTCCACTGAACTTGCTTATAATAAAGTGATGGAAATATCAAATGGAAGTGTTAGAAACATCTTATTTTACACGAGCCTTATACACTGCTCTATGTTAATTACAGTTTGGCTCACACATCTGTTCATTGAAGTTACAATGTTCTCAAATTCTGTTACTGATCCTGCAGAGTGGGCCCCAACAAGGGTCTCCCTGCCCAGTGTCATTGGAGCCAACAGATCGAGACTGACTTTGGTTCAGAAGCAAAGGAAAACTTTATATTTTAATCAGAGAATGGAGAGGTGAGAGTGTGTGTTCCCCTGCGGGTTGTGGGCCGGGCTGCTGTGTAGGGATCCTGTCAGCATCAGCGGGAGGGAGGGGGCGGAGCTCTCGAGGGCCGGGTTGGCTGGAGCTCAGGCTCTATGTCGCAGAGTCTGCACGGGGCCCCACGAGCTGAGGTGTCGGCCCAGCCATTTTGCACTAGGAAATCGGATCTGAAGTGCCGGGTGTGGGACCTCTGCATGTGGAAACCTAGGAGCAAGTGAAATTAGACAAAGTACAAAGGAAAAAATGGTTAGACTTTATTTTATTGCCCAGATTCTATTTTTATCTCCCAGGAATTTTTAATGGGCTTTGCCAGTGACAAAGCCCTCCTCTGCCTTTTGTCCCATTCCTCATTCGTGGGGCGCTGAGGGTGCAGACACCTCTTCTGTAAATGCTTCGTGCTGAGTTGGGTGTCCTCATACCTGGGGGGAGGGGCAGGACTTCTCTCCAGCAGCCTCCAGGTGAGGTTGATTGTCCCCAGGCCTCCTCCCTCACTGCTCGTCTGCCTGAGCACCAGCATTGGAAGTTTCATAGATTCTAATGACCTTTAAGGGTCCAGGAAAGAGATGTTCAGAGACGTTGTGGGGGGGTGGGCGGTTTTACGCTGCTCCACATTGGTTCGACCCCCTTAGGCTGACGGTTTCTGCCAGCCTAGATGCTCTGACCAGTAGTCTGCGCTTTCTTCAGTTAGGCCACTGAATTAATGTACAAACAGCACCAGGTATCAGAGCTCTGCTTGCTCAACTCCCAGACAGTCCAGGGCTGGTGGTGATCCAGGACCATGACGGCCACTCAGTCAACGGCCTTTTGAAGTAGCCAGGAGTACAGCCGGTCTCATTGGCCTCCGTCACCGCGGTGTCTGTAGGCTTTTCTATGGTGGCAGCGTTATTTACGGTTCCCCTGCCAAGTTTATTAGCTCCGCTCTGGGTGCAGTAAGTCCTGTAAGCAATAGTCTGCTCTTTTGGGGCACACTCTTGTCGTTTTCTGAGAGAAACTCCAGGTCAAGTGACGGTCACACGAGTCGTCATGGGGGCCCATTGCCCCCGGTTGTCTCTCTGGAGGTTGGTGTTGGACGGCCTCCTCACTCGAGGCCATTGTGCCCACGGAGCAATCCTGCAACTTCAGGGCATGGTGGGTGGTTAGGATCACCAAGTGGCATCCTTTACCCTTAGGAGGGAGCTGGCCTTGCGGGCTGCTGATTTCCAGGTTTTTAGATACCCCCAGTATCCTGGTCAGATGGGGTGGCTGGCCAATGCCTGGAGGGCATTCTTGCATTGTTCCATTTCAAGTGGTCCCAGTTTTTGCACTAATACTCCAAGGGTGATTCGCCTTGGACCAGGAATGTAAAGGTCAAAGGGTTTAGCTAACTTAGGGAGGTCCAGGGCAAGGGTCTGAATTGACTGCACTTTCCCTTCTTGAAAGGCTGCTTCTGGATTCTATTCAAAAGGATCATCATCTTTTCCTTTCAGTGTTTCATATAGAGGCCCAGTTATTGGACTGTAGTTAGGGATCCAGATGCAGCAAACCCCGGTCTCCCCAGGAACCCCTAAGCTGTCTTCTAGTTTTAGGAAGGGTGAGGCTGCAAATGGCTTCTTCCCTTTCCTGGGGTGGGCTTCTCCGACCTTCTGTGTGAATGAAACCCAGGAAGGTCACCTTAGTTTGTGATATTTGAGCCTTTTTCTTGGACACCTTCTATCTTTTATTGGCTAGGTAGTTCAGAGGCCTCCTTAGTCGGGCTGGTGATCAGAATGTCATCTGCATATTGAAGGAGGGTTCCCTTCTCCAGAGGTAGATCTTTTAGGTCTTTAGCTAACGTTTCCCAAAAGATGGTGTGGGGATTTTTGAACCCCTGGGGCAGGAAGGCCCAGCAGCATTGTTTTTGTTGTATGTTGAGTCCTGCCACTCACAGCCAAAATTTCTTGTGACTCTGGGACTAATGGAATACAGAAGAAGGCATCATTGAAGTCTAATACAGAATACCATGTCCTGGTGTATGGTAGAATGACCAGCAGGGTGTAGGAATTTGGAACTACTAGATGTATATCCTCTGCGGCTTCACTGACTGTCCTGTCGTCCTCTACCAGGTACCCAGCAGCCCACGGGGCTGTTGTGGTCAGGCCCCTCCCAGGATGTGGAGCTCACCTGGGCAGGTACCCAGCAGCCCATGGGACTCTCAGTGTTAGGCCACTCCCAGGATATGGAGTTCACCTGGGCATGTACCCAGCAACCCATGGGGCCCTCATGGTCAGGCCCCTCCCAGGATATGGAGCTCACCTGGGCAGGTATGCAGCAGCCCACAGGGCTCTCGTGGGCAGGCCCCTCCCTGGATATGGAGCTCCCCTGGACAGGTACCCTGGCAGGGCTGGGCACACAGGAACCGTGCACATAGCCCTCATTGCAGAGCACCCCCAGCACAACTGTAGCTCAGAGCTGACACAGAGCACCTCAGAGCAGAGCTTGAACTAACAAACAGCAGCTCCAACAGGTCTGTGACCCTAGGCTTCACTCTGTGCGGCCTCCCTCTGCCTGGTCTTCCAGGGGCTTCCACTGCAGCCGGGGCACCAGGCCTCTGTCTCCACCCACCACCCCTCCTCTCCCTGACTCCTGGGTTCCTCTCATTAGCAGAGGGTCTTCTTGAAGTTGTCTCCCACTCATGGACCAGATAAAATGATTAGAAAACAAGCCAGAGCTGCCGCCCCTTATCTATCCTGACTCTCGGGACCCTACACCTGTTCCTTGGATCTGGCCGGTGCAGGAAGGCCCATTTTCTGCAACTCTGAGCCCCTGAGGGGCGAGGATTAGCTGACCTTTGCAGCCTGACACGGGCGGCCAGCCCTTCCCAGGTGTGCCTGGGTTGAGGTCAATATAAACACCCCTCCAGGCAGCAAAAGCCTCTGCAGCTGTGCCTGACGCCATATTCTCTGCCCCGTCAGCAGTCTTGGGGTTGGGATGGTGGGAGGGAGTAGGGCCCACGGCTCTATGAGTGGCCCGGTGTGACTGGGGCTCTGCTGGACTTCCTGCAGGAGTTGCCGGGCTGCCACCTGCTAAAGAAGAGGATGTGTCACCGATATTTCCTGCTGGAATTTCTCCCCGGGCAGAGGTGAGGAAGGAAAACAGCAGTGGGGGCCGGGACAGGAGGGGTACCTCAGGCAGGGAAATGGAAAGCTTCCAGACGAGTGCCCGGAGCCAGGACCATCCTGGCTGGCCTGCAGGCACCAAGTCAGCCTGCGTGTCCAAGCCCCTTCCTCTAGCTTTTAAAGTCTTTGCACACATTCAGGTGTTTTACCTGGGAAGGGTGGGAAAAGTTCAGCAGCAACTGGCCTGGGGCTCAGCTCACATTTACTCAGAGACGCCTCCTCACGGTCCCCCAGCTTTGCAATGAGGACGCTCCTTGTGTTGGGGCTGCTGGCTGCATGGGAAATGATTCCCCACCTGTGACCAACTTCAGAATTGTTTACCACTGGAGCAAGTGCCCTGATAGGGTTTTCCTCTGTATGACCGGTGGGTTCTGTTTTTGTTTTTTTCTTTTTTGGTTCAAGGTAAGTTTTATTCCTCTTTTTGTATTTATGGATATAAGCATGGAAATAATTCATTCATATAAATATGTCTATGGGAAGGACAGAACTTTTTTTTCTGTTTTATTTTTTTAAGTACTAATTATTTTTTAATTTTTGAATTTATTTTATTCATTTTTTTATACAGCAGGTTCTTATTGGTTATCTATTTTATACATATAAGTGTATATGTGTCAATCCCAGGCTCGCAATTCATCCCACCACCACCACCCTGCCACTTTTCCCCCTTGGTGTCCATACATTTGTTCTATACATCTGTGTCTCTATTTCTGCCTTGCAAACCGGATCATCTGTACCATTTTTCTAGGTTCCACATGTATGCGTTAATATACGATATTTGTTTTTCGCTTTCTGACTTACTTCACTCTGTATGACAGTCTCTAGATCTATCCACGTCTCTACAAATGACGCAACTTCATTCCTTTTTATGGCTGAGAAATATTGCATTTTATATATGTAGCACATCTTTTCCGTTCGTCTGTCTATGGGCACTTAGGTTGCTTCCATGACCTGGGTATTGTGAATAGTGCTGCAGTGAACATTGTGGTGAATATGTCTTTTTTTTTTTTTTTTGAATATGTCTTTTTGAATTATGGTTTTCTCTGGGTATATGGCCAGTAGTGGGATTGCTGGGTCATATGGTAATTCTATATTTAGTTTTTTAAGGAACATCCATACTGTTCTCCATAGTGACTGTATCAACTTACATTCCCACAAATAGTGTAAGAGGGTTCCCTTTTCTCCACACCCTCTCCAGCATTTGTTGTTTGTAGATTTTCTGATGATGCCCATTCTAACTCGTGTGAGGTGATAACTCATTGTAGTTTTGGTTTATATTTCTCTAATAATTAGTGATGTTGAGCAGCTTTTCATGTGCTTCTTGGTCATCTGTATGTCTTCTTGGGACAAATGTCTATTTACGTCATCTCCCCATTTTTGGATTGGGTTGTTTGTTTTTTTACTGTTGAGCTGCATGAGCTGTTTATATACATTGGAGATTAATCCTTTGTCCATTGATTCGTTTTCAAATATTTTCTCCCATTCTGAGGGTTGTCTTTTCGTCTTGTTTGTAGTTTCCTTTGCTTTGCAAAAGCTTTTAGGTTTCATTTGCTCCCATTTGTTTATTATTGTTTTTTATTCCATTACTCTAGGAGGTGGATCAAAAAAGACCTTGCTGTGATTTATGTCAAAGAGTATTCTTCCTATGTTTTCCTCTAAGAGTTTTCTAGTGTCCGGTCTTACATTTTGGTCTCTAATGCATTTTGAGTTTATTTTTTGTGTATGGTGTTAGGGAGTGTTCTAATTTCATTCTTTTACATGTAGCTGTCCATTTTTCCCAGCACCACTTATTGAAGAGACTGTCTTTTCTCCATTGTATATCCTTGCCTCCTTTGTCATAGATTAGTGGGTCATAGGTGTGTAGGTTTATCTCTGGGCTTTCTTTTTTTTTTTTTTTTCTTTTACATCTTTATTGGAGTATAATTGCTTTACAATTGTGTGTTAGTTTCTGCTGTATAAAAAAGTGAATCAGCTATGCGTATACATATAACACCATATCCCCTCCCTCTTGCACCTCCCTCTCACTCCCTTATCCCACCCTTTTAGGTGGTCACAAAGCACAGAGCTGATCTCCCTGTGCTATGTGGCTGCTTCCCAGTAGCTATCAATTTTACATTTGGTAGTGTATATATGTCCATACCACTCTCTCACTTTGTCCCAGCTTACCCTTCCCCCTCCCCATGTCCTCAAGTCCTTTCTCTACGTCTGTGTCCTTAATCCTTTCCTGCCCCTAGGTTCTACATAAACTTTTTTTTTTTAGATTCCATATATATGTGTTAGCATACAGTGTTTGTTTTTCCCTTTCTGACTTACTTCACTCTGTAGGACAGACTCTAGATCCATCCACCTCACTAAAAATAACTCAATTTCGTTTCTTTTTATGGCTGAATCATGTTCCATTGTATATATGTGCCACATCTTCTTTATCCATTTATCTGTTGATGGACACTTAGGTTGCTTCCATGTCCTGGCTATTGTAAATAGAGCTACAGTGAACATTGTGGTACATGACTCTTTTTGAATGATGGTTTTCTCAGGGTAAATGTCCAGGAGTGGGTTTGCTGGGTTGTATGGTAGTTCTATTTTTAGTATTCAAGGAACCTTCATACCGTTCTCCCTAGTGGCTATATCAATTTACATTCCCACCAACAGTGCAAGAGGGTTCCCTTTTCTCCAATTAATGCCTCTCCAGCATTTATTGTTGGTAGATTTTTTGATGATGGCCATTCTGACTGGTGTGAGGTGATACCTCGCTGTAGTTTTGATTTGCATTTCTCTAATGATTAGTGATGTTCAGCATCCTTTCATGTGTTTGTTGGCAACCTGTATATCTTCTTTGGAGAAATGTCTATTTAGGTCTTCTGCCCATTTTTGGATTGGGTTGTTTGGTTTTGTGATATTGAGCTACATGAGCTGCTTTTTGGAGATTAATCCTTTGCCATTTGCTTCATTTGAAAATATTTTCTCCCATTCTGATGGTTGTCTTTTCATCTTGCTTATGTTTTCCTTTGCTGTGCAAAAGAATTTATGTTTCATTAGGTCCCATTTTTTAATTTTTGTTTTTATTTCCATTTCTCTAGGAGGTGGGTCAAAAAGGATCTTGCTGTGATTTATGTCATAGACTGTTCTGCTTATGTTTTCCTCTAAGAGTTTTATAGTGGCTGGTCTTATATTTAGGTCTCTAATCCATTTTGAGTTTATTTTTGTGTATGGTGTTAGGGAGTGTTCTAATTTCATTCTTTTACATGTAGCTGTCCAGTTTTCCCAGCACCACTTACTGAAGACACTGTCTTTTCTCCGTTGTATACCCTTGCCTCCTTTGTCATAGATTAGTTAACCATAGGTACGTGGGTTTATCTCTGTGCTTTCTATCCTGTTCTATTGACCTATATTTCTGTTTTTGTGTCAGTACCATATTATCTTGATTACTGTAGCTTTGTAATATAGTCTGAAGTCTGGAAGTCTGATTCCTCTAGCTCTTTTTTGCCCCCTCAAGACTGCTTTGGCTATCCAGGGTCTTTTGTGTCTCCCTACAAATTTTAAGATTTTTTTTTCTTGTTCTGTAGAAAATGCCAAAGGTATTTTGATCGGGATTGCATTAAATCTGTAGATTGCTTTGGGTAGTATAGTCATTTTCACAATATTGATTCTTCTAATCCAAGAACATGGTATATGTCTCCATCTGTTTATATCATCTCTGATTTCTTTCATCAGCGTCTTATAGTTTTCTGAGTACAGGTCTTTTACTTCCTTAGGTAGGTTTATTCCTAGGTATTTTATTCTTTTTGTTGCAGTGGTAATGGGATTGTTTCCTTAATTTCTCTTTCTGATCTTTCATTGTTAGTGTATAGGAATGCAAGCAATTTCTGTGCATTAATTTTGTATCCTGCAACTTTACCAGATTCATTGATTAGCTCCAGTGGTTTTCTGGTGGCATCTTTAGGATTCTCTATCTATGATATCATGTCATCTGCAAACAGTGACAATTTTACTCCTTCTTTTCCTTTTTGTATTCCTTTTATTTCTTTTTCTTCTCTGATTGCCATGGCTAGGACTTCCAAAACTATGTTGAATAGCAGTGGTGAGAGTGGACATCCTCGTCTTGTTCCTGATCTTAGAGGAAACGCTTGCAGTTTTTCACCATTGAGAATGGTGTTTGATGCGGGTTTGTCATATATGACCTTTATTATGTTGAGGTAGTTTCCCTCTATGCCCACACTCTGCAGAGTTTTTATCGTAAATGGGTGTTGAATTTTCACAAAATCTTTTCCTTCATCTATTGAGATGATCATATGGTTTTATTCTACAATTTGTTAATATGGTGTATCACATTGATTTGTGTATATTGAAGAATCCTTGCATCCCTGGGATACACCCCACTTGATCATGGTGTATGATCCTTTTAATGTGTTGTTCGATTCTGTTTGCTAGTATTTGGTTGAGGATTTTTACATCTATATTCATCAGTGATATTGGTCTATAATTTTCTTTCCTTGTAGTATCTCTGTCTGATTTTGGTATCAGGGTGATGGTGGTCTCATAGAATGAGTTTGGGAGTGTTCCTTCCCCTGCAATTGTTTTGAAGAATTTGAGAAGGTTGGGTGTTAGCTCTTCCCTAATGTTTGATAGAATTCACCTGTGATGCCATCTGGTTCTGGACTTTTGTTTGTTGGAAGATTTTTAATCACAGTTTCAATTTCCTTGCTTGTCATAGGTTTGTTCATATTTTCTATTTCTTCCTGGTTCAGTCTTGGAAGGTTATCCCTTTCTAAGAATTTGTCCATTTCTTCCAGGTTGTCCATTTTATTGGCATAGAGTTGCGTGTAGTAGTCTCTTAGGATGCTTTGTATTCCTGTGGTGTCTGTTGTAACTTCTCCTTTTTCACTTCTAATTTTGTTGATTTGAGTCCTCTCCCTCTTTTTCTTGAGTCTGGCTAAAGGTTGATCATTCTTGCTTATCTTCTCAAAGAACCAGCTTTTAGGTTTATTGATCTTTGCTTTCGTTTTCTTTGTTTCTATTTCATTTATTTCTGCTCTGATCTTTAAGATTTCTTTCCTTCTACTAACTTTGGGTTTTGTTCTTCTTTCTCTAGTTCCTCTAGGTGTAAGGTTAGATTGTTTATTTGAGATTTTTCTTGTTTCTTGAGGTAGGCTTGTATTGCTATAAACTTCCCTCTTAGAACTGCTTTTGCTGCATCCCATAGGTTTTGGATCATCGTGTTTTTGTTGTCATTTGTCTCTAGGTAGTTTTTGATTTCCTCTTTGATTTCTTCAGTGATCTCTTGGTTATTTAGTAACGTATTGTTTAGCCTCCATGTGTTTGTGTTTTTTACGGTTTTTTTCCGTGTAATTGATTTCTAATCTCATAGCATTGTGGTCGGAACAGCTGCTTGACATGATTTCAGTTTTCTTAAATTTACTGAGGCTTTGTGACCCAAGATGTGATCTATCCTGGAGAATGTTCCGTGTGCAGTTAAGAAGAACGTGTAATCTGCTGTTTTTGGATGGAATGTCCTATAAATATCAATTAACTCTATCTGGTCTATTGTGTCATTTAAAGCTTGTGTTTCCTTATTAATTTTCTGTCTGGCTGATCTCCACTGGTGTAAGTGAGCTGTTAAAGTCCCCCACTATTATTGTGTTACTGTTGATTTCCTCTTTTATAGCTGTTAGCTGTTGCCTTATACATTGAGGTGCTCCTATGTTGGGTACATATATATTTATAATTGTTATATCTTCTTCTTGGATTGATCCCTTGACCATTATGTAGTGTCTTTCCTTGTCTCTTGTAACATTCTTTATTTTAAAGTCTATTTTATCTGATATGAGTATTGCTACTCCAGCTTTCTTTTTATTTTCATTTGCATAGAGTATATTTTTCCATCGCCTCACTTTCAGTCTGTATGTGTCCCTAGGTCTGAAATGGGTCTCTTGTAGACAGCATATATATGGGTCTTGTTTTTGTATCCATTCAGCGAGCCTGTGTCTTTTGGTTGGGACATTTAGTGCATTCACGTTTAAGGTAATTATCGATATGTATGTTCCTATTACTATTTTCTTAATTGTTATGGGGTTGTCTTGGTGGGTCCTTTTCTTCTCTTGTGTTTCCCACTTAGAGAAGTTCCTTTAGCATTTGGTGTAGAGCTGGTTTCATGCTGCTGAATTCTCTTAGCTTTTGCTTGTCTGTAGGGCTTTTGATTTCTCCATCAAATCTGAATGAGATCTTTGCAGGGTGGAGTACTCTTGGTTGTAGGTTCTGCCCTTTCATCACTTTAAATTGATCATGCCACTCCCTTCTGGCTTGGAGATTTTCTGCTGAGAAATCAGCTGTTATCCTTATGGGAGTTCCCTTGTATGTTATTTGTCATTTTTCCCTTGCTGCTTTCAATAATTTTTCTTTGTCGTTAATTTTTGTCAATTTGATTACTATGTGTCTTGTCATTTTTCTCCTTTGGTTTATCCTGCCTGGGACTCTCTGTGCTTCTGGACTTGGGTGGCTATTTCTTTTCCCATGCTAGGGAAGTTTTTGACCATAATCTCTTCAAATATATTCTCGGGTCCTTTCTCTCTCTTCTCCTTCTGGGACCCCTATCATGTGAATGTTGTTGTGTTTAATGTTGTCCCAGAGGACTCTTGGGGTGTCTTCATTTATTTTCATTCTTTTTCTTTATTCTGTTCCATGGCAGTGATTTCCACCTTTCTGTCTTCCAGGTCACTTATCCGTTCTTCTGCCACAGTTATTCTGCTACTGATTCCTTCTAGTATATTTTTCATTTCAGTTATTACATTGTTCACCTCTGTTTGTTTGTTCTTTAATTCTTCTAGGTGTTTGTTCCTTAATTCTTCTACGTCTTTGTTAAGCATTTCTTGCGTCTTCTCGATCTTTGCCTCCTTTCTTTTTCCAAGGTCTTGGCTCAACTTCACTATCATTATTCTGAATTCTTTTTCTGGAAGGTTCCCTATCTCCACGTCGTTTCGTTTTTTTTTTTTTTTTCTGGGGTTTTATCTTGTTCCTTGATCTGGTATAAAGTCCTCTGCCTTTTCATTTTGTCTATCTTTCTGTGAATGTGGTTTTCCTTCCACAGGCTGCAGAATTGTAGTTCTTCTTCTGCTGTCTGCTCTCTGGTGGATGAGTCTATCTTAGAGGCTTGTGCAAGTTTCCTGATGGGAGGGACTGGTGGTGGGTAGAGCTGGGTGTTGCTTTGGTGGGCAGAGCTTTAATCCGCTTGTCTGCGGATTAAATAAAACTTTAATAAAAAGTTTAATCCGCTTGTCTGCTGATGCATGGGGCTGGGTTCCCTCCCTGTTGGTTGTTTGGCCTGAGGCGACCCAGCACTGGAGCCTACCTTGCTCTTGGTGGGGCTAATGGCGGACTCTGGGAGGGCTCACACCAAGGACTATTTCCCAGAACTTCTGCTGCTAGTGTCGTTGTCCTCACGGTGAGCCACAGCCACAGCCACCACCTGCCTCTGCAGGAGACCCTCTAAAAGTAGCAGGTAGTTCTGGTCATTCTCCTACAGGGTCACTGCTCCTTCCCCTGGGTCCTGATGTGCACACTACTTTGTGTGTGCCGTCCAAGAGTGGAGTATCTGAGTGGACTTGAGACTCTGAGACTCTGCGTGGAGTCACACAGACTCTGGGTCCTGTGAAGCTTCGATGTTTTGTGGTTCTAGAAATCCTACAGGAGACGGTCCACAGCAGGTGAAGCTAATGTTGTCAGTAGAGGTGTTGAAGCCAAAGATCTGCAGTTCCGACTAGAGGTGCCGATGTACATACAGGACAAAATCATCTCGTGTGAATGTAGTTCAGGCATGTTTAAGATGAATGCAGTCATGTTAATGCCTACCATATTCTATCTTGAGCCTCTCCTCAGGGACCCCCTCCTCAGTTCCTGAGGCTCCTGTAAGTCATGTACAGGGGACTGGAGAGTGGGCTCTGTCCAGTCTGAGCCCTGAGTTACCCTGTGTGTATCTTAGGATACTTTGTATTTCTGTGGTGTCTGTCTGTTGTAACATCATCTCTTTCATTTCAGATTTATTTGGGCCCTCTCTTTTTAAAAAAACATACTACTGTTGTCTTTTATTCTTTACAGAAGTTTAATAAGTGTTTGATCTACTATCCTTACCCTATGTATACTTTTTGCAGTGAGATTTTTACTTTTCTTTGTTTCCTTGTTACTATCAATAATTAGTGAGACTTCTTTTAAGCTACCTTCAACATTGCTTATAAAGCTGCTTTATTAGTGATGACAGAACCTTAATGGAAGTCATGTTCTGGTTGTAAATTAGAATGCAATGTGCCAGCAAAAAGCCCCTTAAGTTTATGTCTCATTACTTCTTGTTCTTTTTTTAATTTAATTTTTATTTTTTGTCAGAGCAAATTTGATTAAAATGTTTTGTTTCTTCTAGGTGTGCAAGATGTGGTTCTTTTAAACATATACATATATCTATTCTTCTTTGCATCATTTTCCCATGTAGGTTATGACACAATGTTGAGCAGTCTTGTCTTGGTATTACATAGGTCTTTGGTGATTACATATTTCACATGTGTTTCTATATCTATCTTAACCCCAATATCCGAATGTATCCAATCCTCACACCTATCCATTTGCTGAACCATAAGTTTGTTTAATGAATCTGTGATTGCATTTCTCTGTGGAAATATCTTCATTGGTATCAATTTTTAGCTAAGACCTATAAGTGATATTATAGGATATGTGTCTTTGGCTTTCTGACTTAGTACAATTTGCCTGATTACCTCAAGAATCATACATGGTGCTGCAAATGGCATTGTTTCATTTTTTTCCCTGGCTAATATTCCATCTGTACGTGTACCAGTTCTTCTTTGGCCACGCACCTCTTGATGGACTTTCTGGTTGCCTCCATGTCTTGGCTATTGTAATACTGCTGCAATGCATATTTTCTTGCCTGTGTCTTTCCAGTTCTATCTTCTTATGTTATAGGCCAAGGAGTGGGCTTGCTGTATCATATGGTAGCTCAGTGTGTACGTTTTAAAGGCACCACCATTCAGTTCTCATTAGTGGCTCTTTCCAGATTACGTCCCACTTAAAATTGAGGGTATGCATTTCTCCAAAACACCTTCAATATTTATTGTTTGTAGTTTTCTTGCTGATGGTTATTCTAACAGGTGCGAGCTGATACCTCTCTGTGGTTGAATTTGCATGTGTCCCAAAATCTGTTGAAATTGAGCTTTAAAGCATGCCCTTTCTATTTATCAAACTGTGATTATAGCTTAGTTCTTCAAAGTGTTTTCTTAAAGTAAGTGTCACATTTTGAAAATTTTTGGCCATTATCTCCCTCAAGACATTTTGAAGGCAGGTTTCATTTACAGCCCTGAAGTACTTGTTCATATGAAGTGACCATTAGAACAGGTTTGAAAGCTGCTTTGGCAGGTAACGGCCAGAGGGCGGCAGCCTTACCACGTTCCCCAATCTGGTAAATAGGGAAGGAGCCTTCAGCCCCAAAGGTGTCCACCCTTATGTCTCATCCAGCTGTGGATCTACATATGGTCAATCTAGGTTGCATCACAGCCCCTGAATGAATTGTGTGAGAATTTCTCTCTCTTTCAAAGTCTTTGTTTCATGGGTATTTAAAAGTAGTTTATTTTTATAATGGGGTTTAGCTGCTTTTCACTGCTGTGTCTATGCCGCTTTACACCCACTTGACTCACTTACAGAGAGATATCAATACATAGGTTTTAAGATTCTTACTAGTCAGATATAGTCTTGTGCGGTGAATAGGGGGTGTTGAGTCCAGTTCACTGAGCAAGGAGTAGGTCTTGTCTATTACCTATTGGGTTTATGGAACGGTATCGGAGCTAATTTGAAACCCCTGTTTTATGCATCACCCCACCTCACCTTTCCCGTTCAGCAGCCATACTGTGTTAACTAAACGTGTGACTCTGTTCTGTTTTGTAATTCAGTTCAAGTGTAGCGGTTTTTACATTCCCTCTATAAGTGATATCTTATGATAAGTGTCTTTTTCTGTGTGACTTATTTCTCTTAGATCTTCGTACCTAAATCCACTCATCATGCTGCTACTAGTCTTATGACATTGATTTCATGGCTGAGTGATATTCCATTGTACATAAGGACCAAAATTTCTTTATCCCTTTTTCTCTTTCCTGGGATATTTAAGGTGTAATGAAGTGGAGGTTCTTGTCAACAGAGCAGCCCTAAACTTTGGGGTGCCTGGGTCTTGCTGATTTTTAATTTTCCCAATTTATACACCCATGAGTGGAAGTGCCCTATGCTCTCTAAGCTGTGTTTTTTAGATGTTTCAGGACACACCGTACACTTCTCCAGAGTGGCTGTTGGCAATTTACATCCCGCCCATCAGCGTAGCAAGGCTCCCATTTCTCCATGGCCTGTCCTGCATTTCTGGTTTTGACACATTTTTCAGCATGGCCCTTTTGACCGATGGGAAGCGAGACTACTTTGTAGCGCTGATTTGCTTTCCAGATTGCTTGGTGGGGCAAAAAGGGCGTATGCGTTTTTTCCTGAATATATTCAGGAAAAAACGCATACGCCCTTTTTGGCCAAGGGCATCATTGTCCACGTTTTGCCGCTTTTCATGTGCTTTCAAGGCGATTCGAATCTAACTCCTGAAATCTGTTTCCTGCAATTCTGCCTTACTTTCAAATCCTCTTCGTGCCTTCCCTCAATACATTTATGGACGAGAGTTATCATTTATAACTCTGCAGTTTTGTGAATTGCAGTGCCCCTAAGCTCCATTTTTCAACTCGCTTTTTTGGGAGCTGGCCGCATAAGTGCAGGATTGCTTCAGGCCCTCTTCTGCTTCTGGGAGGCAGGCTGAGCTTTTGGTTAATTCTTCTTCCTGATGGGAAAATAGAGTGACCTGTGCCTGTCCCAACAGCTAGAGCTAGTCTCTCGTTGGTTCCCCCTCTTCCCGTTCATACTCAGGACAAATTGCAACCTGTATGGAACAGGAGGTTAAAGGTGCTGAATCTGCAAGAAGGGAGATGGCTAGTAAAGCGGCTGGAATGGCGAACCCGAGCACAAGGAGATGAGAAATGAGGTGCGTTTTAGAATCCTTTCCCGACCACACGGTGTACCATCTTCTTGGTTTCTCTTGCTCGTTTCCGACGTAGGAAGATGCCCTTGAACCTGGAGATTTGGGACCCATGGGATGGGTACCATGCAGTGTTACTTTAAAGGGTCTGCGTTGGCTCACCCAACCTCACCAAACCTCTCAGCCCCAAGAGTGTCCACCCTTATGTCTCAATCAGCTGTGGGTCTAGATATGGTCAATCCAGGTTGCATCACAGCCCCTGAACGAATTTTGTAAGAATTTCTCTCTCTTTCACTGTCTTTGTTTCACTGGTTTTGAAAAGTAATTTATTTTTCTAATGGGGTGTAGCTGCTTTTCACGGCTGTGTTTATGCCGCTTTACACCCCCTTGACTCACTTACAGAGAGATATCCATATATAGGTTTGAAGATTCTTACTTGTCAGATATATTCTTGTGCGGTGAATAGGGGGTGTTGAGTCCAGGTCACTGAGCAAGGAGTAGGTCTTTTCTATTACCTATTGGGTTTATGAAACGGAATCGGAGCTAATTTGAAACCCTTGTTTTATGCATCACCCCACCTCACCTTTCCCGTTCAGCAGCCATAGTGTGTTTTCTAAACGTGTGACTCTGTTCTGTTTTGTAATTCAGTTCAAGTGTAGCGGTTTTTACATTCCCTCTATAAGTGATATCTTATGATAAGTGTCTTTTTCTGTGTGACTTATTTCACTTAGAATCGTCGTACCTAAATCCACTCATCGTGCTGCTACTAGCCTTATGACGTTGATTTCATGGCTGAGTGATATTCCATTGTACATGCGGACCCCAACTTCTTTATCCATTTTTCTCTTTCCTAGGATATTTAAGGTGTAATGAAGTGGGGGTTCTTGTCAACAGAGCAGCCCTAAACTTTGGGGTGCCTGTGTCTTGCTGATTTTTAGTTTTCCCACTTTATAGGCCCATGAGTGGAAGTGCTCTATGATCTCCAAGCTGTGTTTTTTAAATGTTTCAGGACACACCGTACACTTCTCCAGAGTGGCTGTTGGCAATTTACATCCCGCCCATCAGCATAGCAAGGCTCACATTTCTCCATGGCCGGTCCTGCATTTCTGGTTTGGACACTTTTTTCCGCATGGCCCTTTTGCCCGCTGGGAACCGAGACTTCTTTGGAGCGCTGATGTGCCTTTCCAGGTGGCTTGGTTGGCCACAAAGGGCGTATGCGTTTTTTCCTGAATATATTCAGGAAAAAACGCATACGCCCTTTTTGGCCAAGGGCATCATTGTCCACATTTTGCCGCTTTTCATGTGCTTTCAAGGCGATTCGAATCTACCTCCTGAAATCTGTTTCCTGCAATTCTGCCTTGCTTTCAAAGCCTCTTCGTTGCCTTCCCTCAATATATTTGTGGACGAGAGTTATCATTTATAACTCTGCAGGTTTGTGAATTGCAGTGCCCCTGAGCTCCATTTTTCAACTCGCTTTTTTGGGAGCTGGCCGCATAAGTGCAGGATTGCTTCAGGCCCTCTTCTAGTTCTGGGGGGCAGGATGAGCCTGTGGTTAATTCTTCTTCCTGATGGGAAACTAGAGTGACCTGTGCCTGTCCCAACACCTAGAGCTAGTCTCTCATTGGTTCCCCCTCTTCCCGTTCATCCTCAGGACAAATTGCAACCTGTATGGAACAGGAGGTTAAAGGTGCTGATTCTCCAAGGAGGGAGAGGGCTAGTAAAGCAGCTGGAATGGCGAACCCGAGCACAAGGAAATGAGAAATGAGGTGCGTTTTAGAAACCTTTCCCGATCACACGGTGTACCATCTTCTGGGTTTCTCATGCATGTTTTCGAGGTAGGAAGATGCCCTTGAACCTGGAGATTTGGGACCCATGGGATGGGTACCATGCAGTATTACTTTAAAGGATCTGCATTGGCTCACCCACCCTCACAAAACCTCTCAGCCCCAAGAGTGTCCACCCTTATGTCTCAATCATCTGTGGGTCTAGATATGGTCAATCCAGGTTGCATCACAGCCCCTGAACGAATTTTGTA